>NW_027250993.1:12500-72500 GCF_044704955.1 Pristiophorus japonicus
GTCTGTGAGAGTGTGTGTGTGAGTGTCTGTGTGTGTGTGAGTGTGTGTGAGAGTGTGTCTGTGTGTGTGTGTGTCTGTGTGTGAGAGTGTGTGTGTCTGTGTGTGAGAGTGTGTCTGTGAGTGTGTGTCTGTGAGAGTGTGTGTGTGAGTGTGTGTGTCTGTGTGTGAGAGTGTGTGTGTCTGTGTGTGAGAGTGTGTCTGTGAGTGTGTGTGTGTGTGTGAGAGTGTGTCTGTGAGTGTGTGTGTCTGTGTGTGAGAGTGAGAGCGAAAGAGTGTCAGAGTCTGTGTGTGAGAATGTGTGTGAGCGAGTGTGTGTGAGTGTGTTTGTGAGTGAGAGTGCATGTGTGCGAGTGTATGTGAGTGTGTGTGTGCGAGTGTGTGTGTGTATGTGTGTGTATGTGTGAGTGTGTGTGTGTGTGTGTGAGTGTATGTCTGTGTGTGAGAGTGTGTGAGTGTGTGTGTGTGTGTGTGTGTGGGGACTACAAATCTACCATAAACAGAGTCTCCCTACAGGACCAGTACCCGCTGCCCAGAGCGGAGGACTTATTTGCCACATTGGCTGGAGGTAAACTTTTCTCAAAACTAGACCTCACATCTGCGTATATGACGCAAGAATTGACCGAGGAATCCAAGTTACTCACCACCATCAACACACATCGAGGCCTTTTCATGTTCAATCGATGCCCATTCGGCATCAGGTTGGCAGCTGCCATATTCCAGCGCAACATGGAGAGTCTGCTCAAGTCCATCCCGGGGACGGTTGTATTTCAAGACGACATACTTATCACGGGCAGGGACACCGACTCCCATCTCCGTAATTTGGAGGAAGTACTAAAGCGGTTGGATCGGGTAGGCCTACGAGTCAAGAAATCCAAGTGCCTGTTTCTCGCACCCGAGGTTGAATTTTTGGGCAGAAGGATTGCCGCTGATGGAATCCGCCCAACAGAGTCCAAAACAGAAGCAATTCGCCTGGCACCCAGGCCCCGGAATGTCTCAGAACTGCGCGCCTTTCTCGGGCTACTCAATTACTTTGGCAACTTTATGCAGAACTTAAGCACGCTGCTGGAGCCTCTCCACGTGCTACTCAGGAAGGGGTGCGATTGGTTTTGGGGGGACGCCCAGGAACACGCCTTCAATAAGGCACGCAACCTTCTGTGCTCCAACAGAGTTTTGACTTTCTTTGACCCGGGTAAAAAGCTAGTTCTCACATGCGATGCGTCAGCGTATGGGGTCGGGTGCGTTTTGCAACATGTCAATAATGTGGGCAAATTACAACCCATAGCTTATGCCTCCAGGTCACTTTCGTGGCGGAGCGCGGGTACGGAATGGTAGAGAAGGAGGCGCTCGCGTGCGTGTACGGTGTTAGAAAGATGCACCAATACCTTTTCGGGGCCAAGTTTGCGTTAGAAACCGACCACAAGCCCCTCACGTCCCCCCTATCCAAGAGCAAGGCAATAAACGCCAACGCCTCGGCGCGTATTCAACGGTGGGCACTCATGCTGGCATCCTACGACTATACCATAAGGCACAGACCAGGCACAGACAACTGTGCTGACGCGCTCAGCAGGCTACCCCTAGCGACCACGGAAGGGTCTGACGAACAGGACTGTGAGATAGTCATGGCAATCAATGCCTTTGAGTCCACAGGTTCGCCCATGACGGCTCGCCAAATCAGAGCCTGGACGGCCAGCGACCCCAGGTTATCCTTAGTAAAAAGATGTGTCCTAACCGGTGACTGGGCAGAGGCTCGCGATGCCTGCCCCGAGGAATTAAAACCCTTTCACAGGCGCATGCATGAGCTATCACTACAAGCAGACTGCCTGATGTGGGGCAGCCGAGTAGTCATGCCTCTGCGAGGCAGAGAGGCATTTGTCTGGGAGCTCCACCGCGAGCACCCGGGGATCGTTCTCATGAAGGCCATAGCCAGATCCCACGTCTGGTGGCCTGGTATTGACGCGGACTTGGAGCTCTGTGTCCGAAGGTGCACCATTTGTGCCCAACTCAGCAATGCCCCCAGGGAGGCTCCCCTGAGCCCCTGGCCCTGGCCTACCAAACCGTGGTCGCGGGTGCACGTAGACTATGCGGGCCCATTCATGGGTAAAATGTTCCTCGTAGTTGTAGATGCATTTTCAAAGTGGATCGAATGCACCATTTTAAACTCGAGCACAACCTCCACCACTGTGGAAAGCCTCGCAACCATGTTTGCAACGTACAGAATCCCTGACATATTGGTCAGCGACAATGGTCCATGCTTCACCAGCGCAGAATTCCAAGACTTTATAATTGACCATGGCAAAAATCACGTCAAGACAGCACCGTTCAAGCCGGCCTCCAACGTCCAGGCGGAGAGAGCAGTGCAAATCATAAAACAAAGCATGCTTAAAATCCAAGGTCCCACGCTGCAGGGTCGCCTGTCGCGACTGCTGCTGGCATACAGATCTCGTCCGCACTCATTGACTGGGATCCCCCCCGCGCAACTGTTGATGAAAAGGACTTTAAAAACAATGCTCTCATTAATCCTCCCAGACATGCACGAAATCGTTGAGGCAAAGCGCCGTAAGCTGATTGAGAACCATGACAGAAATTCGAGGGGGAGGTGGAATGAGATAGGGGACAAAGTGTTTGTACTAAACTATGGCAGGGGTCCCAAATGGCTTGCAGGGACAGTAACGGGCAAGGAAGGAAACAGGCTACTGGTAGTACAAATGGACAATGGCCAAACCTGCCGGAGGCATGTAGACCAAGTCAAAATCAGATTTACCAACAGCACTGCGGAACCAGAGGCAGACTACAATGTGGAACTCGCACCACACCTGGTGGACAGACAGAGGGAACAACCTGAGGAGAGGGCAATCCCAACAGACAGCCCAGGCGAGTCAACAACAATCACACCAATCGAAACAGACAGAAAAGGCGAGATACCAGCAACCACACCCAAAGAAAAACAGACACCAAGGCAAACAACTGAACCACAACTCAGACGCTCCACGCGAGAGCGTAGACCACCTGAGAGACTGAACCTATAAAGACAATAATACCTTGGGGGAGGGTGATGTCATGCATCTTACATTATTAT
Organism: Pristiophorus japonicus; assembly: GCF_044704955.1. NCBI lineage: Eukaryota > Metazoa > Chordata > Chondrichthyes > Pristiophoridae > Pristiophorus > Pristiophorus japonicus. Next base: position 15,577 of record NW_027250993.1, read on the forward strand.
ATATAACTGTATCCTAACATGCTATACATGACTGTAATAAGATATGACCTGTAACCACCAGCATACCTTACCACCAGGGGTGCACTTGCAAGAGACAGGTATATAAGGACAGGTCTCAGGCAAGTGCAGCATTCCAGAGCTGTGAAATAAAGGTGCAGGTCCAGAGTGACCTTGATTTCACGACATGCCTCGTGTGAATCTTTACTGAGGGGACAGGACTTTACAAGTGTGTGTGTGTGTGTGTGTGTGTGTGTGTGTGTGAGTGTGTGTGTGTGAGTGTCAGTGTGTGAGTGTGATTGTGTGCGAGAATGTATGCGAAAGTGTGTGTGTGTGTTTGTGTGCACGTGCGAGTGTGTGTGTGTGTGTGAGAAACATTGAAACATCGAAAATAGGTGCAGGAGTAGGCCATTCGGCCCTTCGAGCCTGCACCGCCATTCAATATGATCATATTGTAGCCCTATCCTGCTTTCTCTCCATACCCCTTGATCCCTTTAGCCGTTAGGGCCACATCTAACTCCCTCTTGAATATATCCAATGAACTGGCACCAACAATTCTCTGCGGTCGGGAATTCCACAGGTTAACAACTCTCTGAGTGAAGAAGTTTCTCCTCATCTCAGTCCTAAATGGCCTACCCCTTATCCTAAGACTGTGTCCCCTGGTTCTGGACTTCCCCAACATCAGGAACATTCTACCCGCATCTAACCTGTCCAGTCCTGTCAGAATTTTATATGTTTCGATGAGATCCCCTCTCATCCTTCTAAACTCCAGTGAATACAGGCCCAGTCGATCCAGTCTCTCCTCATATGTCAGTCCTGCCATCCCGGGAATCAGTCTGGTGAACCTTCGCTGCACTCCCTCAATAGCAAGAACGTCCTTCCTCAGATTAGGAGACCAAAACTGAACACAATATTCCAGGTGAGGCCTGACCAAGGCCCTGTACAACTGCAGTAAGACCTCCCTGCTCCTATACTCAAATCCCCTCGCTATGAAGGCCAACATACCATTTGCCTTCTTCACCACCTGCTGTACCTGTATACCAACTTTCAATGACTGATGAACCATGACACCCAGGTCTCGTTGCACCTCCCCTTTTCCTAATCTGTCACCATTCAGATAATATTCTGTCTTCGTCTTTTTGCCCCCAAAGTGGATAACCTCACATTTATCCACATTATACTGCATCTGCCATGTATTTGTCCACTCACCTAACCTGTCCAAGTCACCCTGCAGCCTCTTAGCATCCCCCTCACAGCTCTCACTGCCACCCAGTTTAATGTTAATCAAACTTGGAGATATTACACTCAATTCCTTCATCTAAATCATTAATGTATATTGTAAATAGCTGGGGTCCCAGCACTGAGCCCTGCGGCACCCCACTGGTCACTGCCTGCCATTCTGAAAAGGACCCGTTTATCCCGACTCTCTGCTTCCTGTCTGCTAACCAGTTCTCTCTCCACGTCAGTACATTACCCCCAATACCATGTGCTTTGATTTTGCACACCAATCTCTAGTGTGGGACCTTGTCAAAAGCCTTTTGAAAGTCCAAATACACCACATCCACTGGTTCTCCCTTGTCCACTCTACTAGTTACATCCTCAAAAAATTCCAGAAGATTTGTCAAGCATGATTTCCCTTTCATAAATCCATGTTGACTTGGACTGATCCTGTCACTGCTTTCCAAATGCGCTGCTATTTCATCTTTAATAATTGATTCCAACATTTTCCCCACCACTGATGTCAGGCTAACCGGTCTATAATTATCCGCTTTCTCTCTCTGAAAAGTGGTGTTACATTAGCTACCCTCCAGTCCATAGGAACTGATCCAGAGTTGATAGACTGTTGGAAAATAATCACCAATGCATCCACTTTTCTAGGGCCACTTCCTTAAATACTCTGGGATGCAGATTATCAGGCCCCGGGGATTTATCGGCCTTCAATCCCATCAATTTCCACAACACAATTTCCTGACTAATAAGGATATCCTTCAGTTCCTCCTTCTCACTAGACCCTCGGTCCCTGAGTACGATCTGAAGGTTATTTGCGTCTTCCTTCGTGAAGACAGAACCAAAGTATTTGTTCAATTGGTCTGCCATTTCTTTGTTCCCCATTATAAATTCACCTGAATCCGACTGCAAGGGACCTACGTTTGTCTTCACTAATCTTTTTCTCTTCACCTATCTATAGAAGCTTTTGCAGTCAGTTTTTATATTCCCGGCAAGCTTCCTCTCATACTCTATTTTCCCCCTCTTAATTAAACCCTTTGTCCTCCTCTGCTGAATTCTACATTTCTCCCAGTCCTCAGCTTTGCTGCTTTTTCTAGCCAATTTATATGCCACTTCCTTGGATTTAACACTATCCTTAATTTCCCTTGTTAGCCACGGTTGAGCCACCTTCCCCATTTTATTTTTACTCCAGACAGGGATGTACAATTGTTGAAGTTCATCCATGTGATCTTTAAATGTTTGCCATTGCCAATCCACCGTCAACCCTTTAAGTATCATTTGCCAGTCTATTCTAGTCAATTCACGTCTCATACCATCGAAGTTTCCTTTCCTTAAGTTCCGGACCCTAGTTTCTGAATTAACTGTGTCACTCTCCAATTTAATAAGTGAGTGTGTGTGAGAGTGTGTGTGTGAGAGAGCGTGTGTGAGTGTGTGTGTGTGTGTGAGTGTATGTGAGAGTGTGTGTGTGAGTATGTGTGACTGTATGAGTATTTGTGAGAGAGAGTGTGTGTGTGAGTGTGTGTGTGAGTATGTGTGACTGAGTATGTGTGAGAGAGTGTGTATGTGAGTGTGTGTGTGTGAGAGTATGTGTGAGTGTGTGTGTGTGTGAGTATGTGTGACTGTATGAGTATGTGTGAGAGTGTGTGTGTGTGTTTGAGAGTGTGTGTGAGAGTGTATGTGAGTGTGTGTGAGAGTGTGTGTGTGTGTGTAGTGTGTGTGAGCGTGTGAGTATGTGTGACTGAGTGTATGTGAGTGTGTGTGTGTGTGTGTGTGTAGAAACATAGAAAATAGGTGCAGGAGTAGGCCATTCGGCCCTTCGAGCCTGCACCACCATTCAATAAGATCATGGCTGATCATTCCCTCAGTACCCCTTTCCTGCTTTCTCTCCATACCCCTTGATCCCTTTAGCCGCAATGGCCATATCTAACTCCCTTTTGAATATATCCAATGAACTGGCCTCAACAACTCTCTACGGCAGGGAATTCCACAGGTCAACAACTCTCTGAGTGAAGAAGTTTCTCCTCATCTCAGTCCTAAATGGCTTACCCCTTATCCTAAGACTGTGTCTCCTGGTTCTGGACTTCCCCAACATCGGGAACATTCTACCCGCATCTAACCTGTTCAATCCTGTCAGAATCTTGTATGTTTCTATGAGATCCCCTCTCATCCTTCTAAACTCCAGTGTATAAAGGCCCAGTTGATACAGTCTCTCCTCATATGTCAGTCCAGCCATCGCTGGAATCAATCTGGTGAACCTTCGCTGCACTCCCTCAATAGCAAGAATGTCCTTCCTCAGATTAGGAGACCAAAACTGTCCACAATATTCCAGGTGTGGTCTCACCAAGGCCCTGTACAACTGCAGTAAAACCTCCCTGCTGCTATACTCAAATCCTCTCGCTATGAAGGCCAACATACCATTTGCCTTCTTCACCGCCTGCTGTACCTGCATGCCAACTTTCAATGACTAATGTACCATGACACCCAGGTCTCGTTGCACTCCCCTTTTCTTAATCTGCCGCCATTCAGATAATATTCTGCCTTCGTGTTTTTGCCCCCAAAGTGGATAAACCTCACATTTATCCACATTATACTGCATCTGCCATGCATTTGCCCACTCACCTAACCTGTCCAAGTCACCCTGCAGCCTCTTAGCATCCTCCTCACAGCTCACACCACCACCCAGTTTCGTGTCATCTGCAAATTTGGAGATATTTCACTCAATTCCTTCATCCAAATCATTAATGTATATTGTAAAGAGCTGGGGTCCCAGCACTGAGCCCTGCGGCTCTCCACTAGTCACTGCCTGCCATTCTGAAAAGGACCCGTTTATCCCGACTCTCTGCTTCCTGTCTGCCAACCAGTTCTCTATCCACGTCAGTATATTACCCCCAGTACCATGTGCTTTTATTTTGCACACCAAACTCTTGTGTGGGACCTTGTCAAAAGCCTTTTGAAAGTCCAAATACGCCACATCCACTGGTTCTCCCTTGTCCACTCCACTAGTTACATCCTCAAAAAATTCCAGAAGATTTGTCAAGCATGATTTCCCTTTCATAAATCCATGCTGACTTGGAGCGATCCTGTCACTGCTTTCTAAATGCACTGCTATTTCATCTTTAATAATTGATTCCAACATTTTCCCCACTACTGATGTCAGGCTAACCGGTCTATAATTACCAGCTTTCTCTCTCCCTCCCTGTTTAAAAAGTGGTGTTACATTAGCTACCCTCCAGTCCATAGGAACTGATCCAGAGTTAATAGACTGTTGGAAAATGATCACAAATGCATCCACTATTTCTAGGGACATTTCCTTAAGTACTCTGGGATGCAGACTATCAGGCCCCGGGGATTTATTGGCCTTCAATCCCATCAATTTCCCTAACACAATTTCCCGCCTAATAAGGATATCCTTCAGTTCCTCCTTCTCACAAGACCCTCAGTCCCCTAGTACTTCCGGAAGGTTATTTCTGTCTTCCTTCGTGAAGACAGAACCAAAGTATTTGTTCAACTGGTCTGCCATTTCTTTGTGCCCCATTATAAATTCACCTGAATCTGACTGCAAGGGACCTACGTTTGTTGTCACTAATCTTTTCTCTTCACATATCTATAGAAGCTTTTGCAGTCAGCTTTTATGTTCCCAGCAAGCTTCTTCTCGTACTCTATTTTCCCCTCTTAATTAAACCCTTAGTCCTACTCTGCTGAATTCTAAATTTCTCCCAGTCCTCAGGTTTGTTGCTTTTTCTGGCCAATTTATATGCCTCTTCCTTGGTTTTAACACTATTCTTAATTTCCCTTGTTAGCCACGGTTGAGCTAACTTCCCCTTTTTATTTTTACTCCAGACAAGGATGTACAATTGCTGAAGTTCATCCATGTGATCTTTAAATGTTTGCCATTGCCTATCCACTGTCAACCCTTTGAATATCCTTTGCCAGTCTATTCTAGCCAATTCATGTCTCATACCGTTGAAGTTACCTTTCCTTAACTTCAGGACCCTAGTTTCCTAATTAACTGTCTCACTCTCCATCTTAATAAAGAATTCTACCATATTATGGTCACTCTTCCCCAAAGGGCCTCGCACAACAAGATTGTTAATTAGTCCCTTCTCATTACACATCACCCAGTCTAGGATGGCCAGCTCCCTGGTTGGTTCCTCGACATATTGGTCTAGAAAACCATCCCTAATGCACTCCAGGAAATCCTCCTCCACCGCATTGCTACTAGTTTGGTTAGCCCAATCAATATGTAGATTAAAGTCGCCCATGATAACTGCTGTACCTTTATTGCACACATCCCTAATTTCTTGTTTGGTGTTGTCCCCAACCTCACTACTACTGTTTGGTGGTCTGTACACAACTCCCACTGGCGTTTTCTGCCCTTTGGTATTCCGTAGCTCCACCCATACTGATTCCACATCATCCAGGCTAATGTCCTTCCTTACTATTGCATTAATTTCCTCTTTAACCAGCAACGCCACCCCGCCTCCTTTTCCTCTCTGCCTATCCTTCCTAAATGTTGAATAACCCCTGGATGTTGAGTTCCCAGCCTTGGTCACCCTGGAGCCATGTCTCCGTGATGCCAATTACATCATATCCGTTAACTGCTATCTGCGCAGTTAATTTGTCCACCTTATTCCGAATACTCCTCGCATTGAGGCACAGAGCCTTCAGGCTTGTCTTTTTAACACACTTTGCTCTTTTAGAATTTTGGTGTAATGTGGCCCTTTTTGCTTTTTGCCTTGGGTTTCTCTGTCCTCCACTTTTACTTTTCTTCTTTCTATCTTTTGCTTCTGTCCCCATTCTACTTCCCTCTGTCTCCCTGCATAGGTTCCCATCCCCCTGCCATATTAGTTTAACTCCTCCCCAACAGCACTAGCAAACACTCCCCACAGGACATTGGTTCCGGTCCTGCCCAGGTGCAGACCGTCCGGTTTGTACTGGTCCCATCTCCCCCAGAACCGGTTCCAAGGTCCCAGGAATTTGAATCCCTCCCTTCTGCACCACTCCTCAAGCCACATATTCATCTGAGCTATCCTGCGATTCTGTCTCTGACTAGCACGTGGCACTGGTAGCAATCCTGAGATGACTACTTTTGAGGTCCTACTTTTTAATTTAGCTCCTAGCTCCTTAAATTTGTCTCGTAGGACCTCATCCCTTTTTTTTTACCGATATCGTTGGTATCTATATGCACCACGACAACTGGCTGTTCACCCTCCCTTTTTAGAATGTCCTGCACCCGCTCCAAGACATCCTTGACCCTTGCAGCAGGGAGGCAACATACCATCCTGGAGTCTCGGTTGCGGCCGCAGAAACGCCTATCTATTCCCCTTACAATCGAATCCCCTATCACTATCGCTCTCCCGCTCTTTTCCCTGCCCTCCTGTGCAGCAGAGCCAGCCACGGTGCCATGAACTTGGCTGCTGCTGCCCTCCCCTGATGAGTCATTCCCCTCCCCCCCACCCCGCCAACAGTACCCAAAGCGGTGTATCTGTTTTGCAGGGGGATGACTGCAGGGGACCCCTGCACTACCTTCCTTGCACTGCTCTTCCTGTTGGTCACCCATTCCCTATCTGGCTGTGTACCCTTTACCTGTGGTGTGACCAACTCACTAAACGTGCTGTTCACGACAACCTCAGCATCGTGCATGCTCCAGAGTGAATCCACCCGCAGCTCCAGTGCCGCAATGTGGTCCGTCAGGAGCGATACGAGGCTCCGCCTCAGATCATTCTGTGATACAAAGAAATTCTGTGACGTATTTCTCCCTTTCCCCCGTTTCCCCGTTTCCCACAATACAACAGTGACCACACTCCAAAAGTATTTCATTGGCTGCAAAGCGCTTTGTGACGTCCGGTGGTCGTGAAAGGCGCTATATAAATGCAAGTCTTTCTTTCTTCCTTCCTAACTGCTCCCTTTCCCATCTTCTATCGTCCTGCCCCTGCATTTCTTTCCCCCCTTTCCCCTCCTCTCCCACCCACTGACTTTCCACAATCCGGTTCCCGCTTTAATGGGGCCTTGACGGAATTACAGTTGCACAACCATAATTTGCTCCGATGGGCGGCTCCGCTTTAAGGGTGATTCCAGCGAGCGGCCGCTGCCGACAGAAGCGCGATGACGCAAAGACGCTGGGGCGTGGACGGAAGGGGAGCTGGAGCGGCCCTGTGATTGGTTGGCGGAAGCTGTCCATCACCCAGCCGAGTGAGCGGATTCCCTCACAGCCGGGCGGCGCTGGCCATTGGCTGATGCGGCTGCCCATCAAGCAGAGGCCCTGCTGCCATTGGCTGAGGCGATGGATGCAGTGTAAAGCGCCCCCTGCAGGGCCAGGGAGGCTATTACAGGGTCCCATCAAACACAACAACAACTTATATTTATATAGCACCTGCACCGTACACTCGCAGGGCAGGTCCAGCACGGGTTAGATACAAGAAGAAAGAAAGACGTGCATTTATATAGCGCCTTTCACGGCCACCGGACGCCTCAATCACTTTACGGCCAATGACGTACTTTTGGGGTGTGCTCACTGTTGCATTGTGGGAAACACGGCAGCCAATTTGTGCACAGCAAGATCCCACACACAGCGATGTGATAATGACCCAATCATCTGTTTTTGTTATGTTGGTCGAGGGATAAATATTGGGCCCAGGACACCGGGGAGAACTCCCCTGCTCTTCTTCCAAATAGTGCCCTGGGATCTTTTACATCCACCTGAGAGCAGACGGGGCCTCGGTTTAACGTCTCATCCGAAAGATGGCACCTCCGACAGTACGGCACTCCCTCAGTACTGCCCCTCCGACAGTGCGGCACTCCCTCAGTACTGCCCCTCCGACAGTGCGGCACTCCCTCAGTACTGACCCTCCGACAGTGCGGCACTCCCTCAATACTGCCCCTCCGACAGTGAGGCGCTCCCTCAGTACTGCCCCTCTGACAGTGCGGCGCTCCCTCAGTACTGCCCCTCCGACAGTGCGGCACTCCCTCAGTACTGCCCCTCCGACAGTGCGGCACTCCCTCAGTACTGACCCTCCGACAGTGCGGCACTCCCTCAATACTGCCCCTCCGACAGTGAGGCGCTCCCTCAGTACTGCCCCTCCGACAGTGCGGCGGTCTTCAGTACTGTCTCTCCGACAGTGCAGTACTCCCTCAGTACTGCCCCTCCAACAGTGCGGGGCTCGCTCAGTACTGCCCCTCCGACAGTGCGGCGGTCCTTCAGTTCTGTCTCTCCGACAGTGCAGCACTCCCTCAGTACTGCCCCTCCAACAGTGCGGGGCTCGCTCAGTACTGCCCCTCCGACAGTGCGGCACTCCCTCAGTACTGCCCCTACGACAGTGCGGCGCTACCTCAGTACTGCCCCTCCGACAGTGCGGCACTCCCTCAGTAGTGCCCCTCCGACAGTGAGGCACTCCCTCAGTACTGCCCCTCCGACAGTGCGGCGCTCCCTCAGCACTGCCCCTCCGACAGTGCGGCGCTCCCTCAGTACTGCCCCTCCAACAGTGCGGCACTCCCTCAGTACTACCCCTCCGACAGTGCGGCGCTCCCTCAGTACTGCCCCTCCGACAATGCGGCACTCCCTCAGTACTGCCCCTCCGACAGTGCGGCACTCCCTCAGTACTGCCCCTCCGACAGTGCGGTGCTCCCTCAGTACTGTCCCTCCGACAGTGCGGCACTCCCTCAGTACTGCCCCTCCGACAATGCGGCACTCCCTCAGTACTGCCCCTCCGACAGTGCGGCACTCCCTCAGTACTGCCCCTCCGACAATGCAGCACTCCCTCAGTACTGCCCCTCCGACGGTGCAGCGCTCCCTCAGTACTCCCTCTCCGACAGTGCGGTGCTCCCTAAGTAACATAGAAACATAGAAAATAGGTGCAGGAGTAGGCCATTCGGCCCTTTGAGCCTGCACCACCATTCAATAAGATCATGGCTGATCATTCCCTCAGTACCCCTTTCCTGCTTTCTCTCCATACCCCTTGATCCCTTTAGCCGTTAGGGCCACATCTAACTCTCTCTTGAATATATCCAACGAATTGGCCTTAACAACTCTCTGCGGTAGAGAATTCCACAGGTTCACAATTCTCTGAGTGAAGAAGTTTCTCCTCATCGCGGTCCTAAATGGCCTACCCCTTATCCTTAGACTGTGACCCCTGGTTCTGGACTTCCCCAACATCGGAAACATTCTTCCTGCATCTAACCTGTCCAGTCCCGCCAGAATTTTATATGTTTCTATGAGATCCCCTCTCATTCTTCTAAACTCCAGTGAATACAGGCCCAGTCGATCCAGTCTCTCCTCATATGTCAGTCCTGCCATCCCGGGAATCAGTCTGGTGAACCTTCGCTGCACTCCCTCAATAGCAAGAATGTCCTTCCTTAGATTAGGAGACCAAAACTGAACACAATATTCCAGGTAAGGCCTCACGAAGGCCCTGTACAACTACAGTAAGACCTCCCTGCTCCTATACTCAAATCCTCTCGCTATGAAGGCCAACATACCATTTGCCTTCTTCACCGCCTGCTGTACCTGTATACCAACTTTCAATGACTGATGTACCATGACACCCAGGTCTCGTTGCACCTCCCCTTTTCCTAATCTGTCACCATTCAGATAATATTCTGCCGTCCTGTTTTTGCCCCCAAAGTGGATAACCTCACATTTATTCACATTATACTGCATCTGCCATGCATTTGCCCACTCACCTAACCTGTCCAAGTCACCCTGCAGCCTCTTAGCATCCCCCTCACAGCTCACACCACCACCCAGCTTAGTGTCATCTGCAAACTTGGAGATACTACACTCAATTCCTTCATCTAAATCATTGATGTATATTGTAAAGAGCTGGGGTCCCAGCACTGAGCCCTGCGGCACTCACTAGTCACTGCCTGCCATTCTGAAAAGGACCCGTTTATCCCGACTCTCTGCTTCCTGTCTGCCAACCAGTTCTCTCTCCACATCAGTACATTACCCCCAATACCATGTGCTTTAATTTTGCACACTAATCTCTTGTGTGGGACCTTGTCAAAAGCCTTTTGAAAGTCCAAATGCACCACATCCACCGGTTCTCCCTTGTCCACTCGACTATTTACAGCCTCAAAAAATTCTAGAAGATTTGTCAAGCATGATTTCCCTTTCATAAATCCATGCTGACTTGGACCGATCCTGTCACTGCTTTCCAAATGCGCTGCTATTTCATCTTTAATAATTGATTCCGACAGTGCAGGGCTCCCTCAGTACTGCCACTCCGACAGTGCGCACTCCCTCAGTACTGCCACTCCGACAGTGCGGCGCTCCCTCAGTACTGCCCCTCTGACAGTGCGGCACTCCCTCAGTACTGCCCCTCCGACAGTGCGGCACTCCCTCAGTACTGCCCCTCCCAAAGTGCAGGACTCCCTCAGTACTGCCCCTCCGACAGTGCGGCGCTCCCTCAGTAATGCCCCTCCGATAGTGTCCAGGGACATGCCATGGATCTTGATGACTGGGGGTCAGTGCTGTGCGGTGAGGACAGGCTGGTGGAGGACCTTTGTCTTACGGATGTTAAGCGTAAGGCCCATGCTTTCATATGCCTCAGTGAAAACATTGACTATATCCTGGAGTTCAGCCTCTGAATGTGCACAGATGCAGGCGTCGTCCGCATACTGTAGCTCAACGACAGAGGTTGGGGTGGTCTTGGACCTGGCCTGGAGACAGCGAAGGTTGAACAGGTTCCCACTGGTTCTGTAGTTTAGTTCCACTCCAGCGGGGAGCTTGTTGACTGTGAGGTGGAGCACGGCAGCGAGGAAGATTGAGAAGAGGGTTGGGGGCGATGACACAGCCCTGTTTGACCCCGGTCTGGACGTGGATTGGGTCTGTAATAGAAACATAGAAACATAGAAAATAGGTGCAGGAGTAGGCCATTCAACCCTTCTAGCCTGCACCACCATTCAATCAGTTCATGGCTGAACATGAAACTTCAGTACCCCCTTCCTGCTTTCTCACCATACCCCTTGATCCCCCTAGTAGTAAGGACTACATCTAACTCCCTTTTGAATATATTTAGTGAATTGGCCTCAACTACTTTCTATGGTGGAGAATTCCACAGGTTCACAACTCTCTGGGTGAAGAAGTTTCTCCTCATCTCGGTCCTAAATGGCTTACCCCTTATCCTTAGACTGTGACCCCTGGTTCTGGACTTCCCCAACATCGGGAACATTCTTCCTGCATCTAACCTGTCCAAACCCGTCAGAATTTTAAACGTTTCTATGAGGTCCCCTCTCACTCTCTGAATTAACTGTTTCATTCTCCATCCTAATGTAGAATTCCACCATATTATGGTCACTCTTCCCCAAGGGGCCTCGCACAATGAGATTGTTAATTAGTCCTCTCTCATTACAAAACACCCAGTCTAAGATGGCCTCCCCCCTAGTTGGTTCCTCGACATATTGGTCTAGAAAACCATCCCTTATGCACTCCAGGAAATCCTCCTCCACCGTATTGCTTCCAGTTTGGCTAGCCCAATCTATGTGCATATTAAAGTCACCCATTATAACTGCTGCACCTTTATTGCACGCACTCCTAATTTCCTGTTTGATGCCCTCCCCAACATCACTACGACTGTTTGGAGGTCTGCACACAACTCCCACTAACGTTTTTTGCCCTTTAGTGTTCTGCAGCTCTCCCCATACAGATTCCACATCATCCAAGCTCATGTCTTTCCTAACTATTACATTAATCTCCTCTTTAACCAGCAATGCTACCCCACCTCCTTTTCCTTTTATTCTATCCTTCCTGAATGTTGAATACCCCTGGATGTTGAGTTCCCAGCCCTGATCATCCTGGAGCCACGTCTCCGTAATCCCAATCACATCATATTTGTTAGCATCGATTTGCACAGTTAATTCATCCACCTTATTGCGGATACTCCTTGCATTAAGACACAAAGCCTTCAGGCTTGTTTTTTTAACACCCTTTGTCCTTTTAGAATTTTGCTGTACAGTGGCCCTTTTTGTTCTTTGCCTTGGGTTTCTCTGCCCTCCACTTTTCCTCATCTCCTTTCTGTCTTTTGCTTTTGCCTCATTTTTGTCTCCCTCTGTCTCCCTGCATAGGTTCCCATCCCCCTGCCATATTAGTTTAACTCCTCCCCAACAGCACTAGCAAACACTCCCGCTAGGACATTGGTTCCGGTCCTGCCCAGGTGCAGACCGTCCGGTTTGTACTGGTCCCACCTCCCCCAGAACCGGTTCCAATGCCTGTGTGATGGATGGATCTGTGGGTAAGGATCACGGTCTGCATGTCACCGTGAAGCAGGCGAAGGATGTTGACAAACTTTTGGGGGAGGACGCTCCATAGACCCTCGCGGTCGACAGTGTCAAAGGCCTTTGTAAGATCGAAACAGGCCATGTATCAGGGCTGGCGCTGCTCCCTGCATTTTTCCTGTAACAGGCGCGTTGCAAAGATCAGGTGGTGGATGGAGAAAGCACAGGAGATGCAACAACTGGCCGACAGCCACGATATGTGAGGATTTGTCGCTGCAGTCAAGGCCACCTCCGGTCCAAACTCCCAAGGCCCCACCCCAGTGCTGGCCAAGAACGGGGAAACACTCATCAAGGACACCGAGGCTGTCGGGGCCCGATGGAAGGAGCACTTCGAAGATCTCCTCAATCGAGACTCTGCCTTTGACTCGAGTGTTCTCGACTCCATCCCGCAGCATGTGACCCGCCACTACCTCAGTGAAACCCCAACATTGGACAAGGTCGGCAAAGCCATAAAACAGCTCAAGAATAACAAGGCTGTGGGTGTGGATAGAATCCCTGCTGAGGCACTAAAATATGGTTCTCCCTTGTCCACTCCACTAGTTACATCCTCAAAAAATTCCAGAAGATTTGTCAAGCATGATTTCCCTTTCATAAATCCACGCTGACTTGGACCGATCCTGTCACTGCTTTCCAAATGTGCTGCCATTTCATCTTTAATAATTGATTCCAACATTTTCCCCACTACTGATGTCAGGCTAACCGGTCTATAATTACCCATTTTCTCCCTCCCTCCCTGTTTAAACAGTGGTGTTACATTATCTACCCTCCAGTCCATAGGAACTGATCCAGAGTCGATAGATTGTTGGAAAATGATCACCAAAGGATCCACTATTTCCAGGGCCACTTCCTTAAGTACTCTGGGATGCAGACTATCAGGCCCCGGGGATTTATCGGCCTTCTATCCCATCAATTTCCCAAATACAATTTCCCGCCTAATAAGGATATCCTTCAGTTCCTCCTTCTCACGAGACCCTCGGCCCCCTAGTACAATCTGAAGGTTATTTGTGTCTTCCTTCGTGAAGACAGAACCAAAGTATTTGTTCAACTGGTCTGCCATTTCTTTGTTCCCCATTATAAATTCACCTGAATCCGACTGCAAGGGACCTACGTTTGTCTTCACTGATCTTTTTCTCTTCACCTATCTATAGAAGCTTTTGCAGTCAGTTTTTATATTCCCGGCAAGCTTCCTCTCATATTCTATTTCCCCCCTCTTAATTAAACCCTATCTACACAGTTAATTTGTCCACCTTATTCCGAATACTCCTCGCATTGAGGCACAGAGCCTTCAGGCTTGTCTTTCTAACACACTTTGCTCCTTTAGAATTTTGCTGTAATGTGGCCCTTTTTGCCTTGGGTTTCTCTGCCCTCCACTTTTACTTTTCTTCTTTCTATCTTTTGCTTCTGTCCCCATTCTACTTCCCTCTGTCTCCCTGCATGGGTTCCCATCCCCCTGCCTTATTAGTTTAACTCCTCCCCAACAGCATTAGCAAACACTCCCCCCAGGACATTGGTTCCGGTCCTGCCCAGGTGCAGACCGTCCGGTTTGTACTGGTCCCACCTCCCCCAGAACCGGTTCCAAGGTCCCAGGAATTTGAATCCCTCCCTTCTGCACCACTCCTCAAGCCACGTATTCATCTGAGCTATCCTGCGATTCCTACTCTGACTAGCACGTGGCACTGGTAGCAATCCTGTGATTTCTACTTTTGAGGTCCTACTTTTTAATTTAGCTCCTAGCTCCTTAAATTCGTCTCGGAGGAATTCGTCTCATCCCTTTTTTTACCGATATCGTTGATATCTATATGTACCACGACAACTGGCTGTTCACCCTCCCTTTTTAGAATGTCCTGCACCCGCTCCAAGACATCCTTGACCCTTGCACCAGGGAGGCAACATACCATCCTGGAGTCTCGGTTGCGGCCGCAGAAACGCCTATCTATTCCCCTCACCATTGAATCCCCTGTCACTATCGCTCTCCCGCTCTTTTCCCTGCCCTCCTGTGCAGCAGAGCCAGCCACGGTGCCATGAACTTGGCTGCTGCTGCCCTCCCCTGATGAGTCATCCCCCCCGCACCCTGCCAACAGTACCCAAAGCGGTGTATCTGTTTTGCAGGGGGATGACCGCAGGGGACCCCTGCACTACCTTCCTTGCACTGCTCTTCCTGTTGGTCACCCATTCCCTATCTGGCTGTGTACCCTTTACCTGTGGTGTGACCAACTCACTAAACGTGCTGTTCACGACAACCTCAGCACCGTGCATGCTCCAGAGTGAATCCACCCGCAGCTCCAGTGCCGCAATGTGGTCCGTCAGGTGCGATACGAGGCTCCGCCTCAGATCATTCTGTGATACAAAGAAATTCTGTGACGTATTTCTCCCTTTCCCCCGTTTCCCCGTTTCCCACAATACAACAGTGACCACCCTCCAAAAGTATTTCATTGGCTGCAAAGCGCTTTGTGACGTCCGGTGGTCGTGAAAGGCGCTATATAAATGCAAGTCTTTCTTTCTTCCTTCAGAACTGCTCCCTTTCCCATCTTCTATCATCCTGCCCCTGCATTTCTTTCCCCCCTTTCCCCTCCTCTCCCACCCACTGACTTTCCACAATCCGGTTCCCGCTTTAATGGGGCCTTGACTCAATTACAGTTGCACAACCATAATTTGCGCGGATAGGCGGCTCCGCTTTAAGGGCGATTCCAGCGAGCGGCCGCTGCCGACAGAAGCGCGATGACGCAAAGACGCTGGGGCGGGGACGGAAGGGGAGCTGGAGCGGCCCTGTGATTGGTTGGCGGAAGCTGTCCATCACCCAGCCGAGTGGGCGGATTCACTCACAGCCGGGCGGCGCTGGCCATTGGCTGAGGCGGCTGCCCATCAAGCAGAGCGCCAGCTGCCATTGGCTGAGGCGATGGATGCAGTGTAAAGCGCCCCCTGCAGGGCCAGGGAGGCTATTACAGGGTCCCATCAAACACAACAACAACTTATATTTATATAGCACCTGCACCGTACACTCCCAGGGCAGGTCCAGCACGGGTTTGATACAAGAAGAAAGAAAGACGTACATTTATATAGCGCCTTTCACGGCCACCGGACGCCTCAATCACTTTACGGCCATTGACGTACTTTTCGGGCATGCTCACTGTTGCATTGTGGGAAACACGGCAGCCAATTTGTGCACAGCAAGATCCCACACACAGCGATGTGATAATGACCCAATCATCTGTTTTTGTTATGTTGGTCGAGGGATAAATATTGGGCCCAGGACACCGGGGAGAACTCCCCTGCTCTTCTTCCAAATAGTGCCCTGGGATCTTTTACATCCACCTGAGAGCAGATGGGGCCTCGGTTTAACGTCTCATCCGAAAGATGGCACCTCCGACAGTGCGGCGCTCCCTCAGTACTGTCCCTCCGACAGTGTAGCACTCCCTCAGTACTGTCCCTCCGACAGTGCGGCACTCCCTCAGTACTGCCCCTCCGACAGTGCGGCACTCCCTCAGTACTGTCCTTCCGACAGTGCGGCACTCCCTCAGTACTGTCCCACCGACAGTGCGACGCTCCCTCAGAACTGCCCCTCCGACAGTGCGGCGCTCCCTCAGTACTGCCCCTCCGACAGTGCGGCATTCCCTCTGTACTGCCCCTCCGACAGTGCGGCGCTCCCTCAGTACCCCCCCTCCGACAGTGCGACGCTCCCTCAGTACTGCCCCTCCGACAGTGCGGCGCTCCCTCAGTACTGCCCGTCCGAGAGTGCGGTGCTCCCTCAGTGCTGCCCCTCCGACAGTGCAGCGCTCCCTCAGTACAGCCCCTCCGACAGTGCAGCACTCCCTCAGTACTGCCCCTCCGACAGTGCGGGGCTCCCTCAGTACTGCCCCTCCGACAGTGCAGGGCTCCCTCAGTACTGCCCCTCCGACAATGCGGCACTCCCTCAGTAATATCTCTCCGACAGTGCGGCACTCCCTCAGTACTGCCCCTCCGACAGTGCGGCACTCCCTCAGTACTGTCCCTCCGACAATACGGCACTCCCTCAGTACTGCCCCTCCGACAGTGCGGCACTCCCTCAGTACTGCCCCTCCGAAAGTGCGGCGCTCCCTCAGTACTGCCCCTCCGACAGTGAGGCGCTCCCTCAGTACTGCCCCTCCGACAGTGCGGCGCTCCCTTAGCAACATAGAAACTTAGAAACATAGAAAATAGGTGCAGGAGTAGGCCATTCGGCCCTTCGAGCCTGCACCACCATTCAATAAGATCATGGCTGATCATTCCCTCAGTTACCCTTTCCTGCTTTCTCTCCATACCCCTTGATCCCTTTAGCCGTAAGGGCCATATCTAACTCCCTCTGGAATATATCCAATGAACTGGCCTCAACAACTTTCTGTGGTAGAGAATTCCACAGGTTCACAATTCTCTGGGTGAAGAAGTTTCTCCTCATCTCGGTCCTAAATGGCTTACCCCTTATCCTTAGACTGTGAACCCTGGTTCTGGACTTCCCCAACATCGGGAACATTCTTCCTACATCTAACCTGTCTAACCCCGTCAGAATTTTATATGTTTCTATGAGATCCCCTCTCATCCTTCTAAATTCCTGTGTATATCGGCCCAGTTAGAAACATAGAAACATAGAAACATAGAAAATAGGTGCAGGAGCAGGCCATTCAGCCCTTCTAGCCTGCACCGCCATTCAATGAGTTCATGGCTGAACATGAAACTTCAGTACCCCCTTCCTGCTTTCTCGCCATAACCCTTGATCCCCCGAGTAGTAAGGACTTCATCTAACTCCCTTTTGAATATATTTAGTGAATTGGCCTCAACTACTTTCTGTGGTAGAGAATTCCACAGGTTCACCACTCTCTGGGTGAAGAAGTTTCTCCTCATCTCGGTCCTAAATGGCTTACCCCTTATCCTCAGACTGTGACCCCTGGTTCTGGACTTCCCCAACATTGGGAACATTCTTTCTGCATCTAACCTGTCTAAACCCGTCAGAATTTTAAACGTTTCTATGAGGTCCCCTCTCATTCTTCTGAACTCCAGTGAATACAAGCCCAATTGATCCAATCTTTCTTGATAGGTCAGTCCCGCCATCCCGGGAATCAGTCTGGTGAACCTTCGCTGCACTCCCTCAATAGCAAGAATGTCCTTCCTCAAGTTAGGAGACCAAAACTGTACACAATACTCCAGGTGTGGCCTCACCAAGGCCCTGTACAACTGTAGCAACACCTCCCTGCCCCTGTATTCAAATCCCCTCGCTATGAAGGCCAACATGCCATTTGCTTTCTTAACCGCCTGCTGTACCTGCATGCCAACCTTCAATGACTGATGTACCATGACACCCAGGTCTCGTTGCACCTTCCCTTTTCCTAATCTGTCACCATTCAGATAATAGTCTGTCTCTCTGTTTTTACCACCAAAGTGGATAACCTCACATTTATCCACATTATACTTCATCTGCCATGCATTTGCCCACTCACCTAACCTATCCAAGTCACTCTGCAGCCTAATAGCATCCTCCTCGCAACTCACACTGCCACCCAACTTAGTATCATCCGCAAATTTGGAGATACTGCATTTAATCCCCTCGTCTAAATCATTAATGTACAATGTAAACAGCTGAGGCCCCAGCACAGAACCTTGCGGCACTCCACTAGTCACTGCCTGCCATTCTGAAAAGTACCCGTTTACTCCTACTCTTTGCTTCCTGTCTGACAACCAGTTCTCAATCCACGTCAGCACACTACCCCCAATCCCATGTGCTTTAACTTTGCACATTAATCTCTTGTGTGGGACCTTGTCGAAAGCCTTCTGAAAGTCCAAATATACCACATCAACTGGTTCTCCTTTGTCCACTTTACTGGAAACATCCTCAAAAAATTCCAGAAGATTTGTCAAGCATGATTTCCCTTTCACAAATCCATGCTGACTTGGACCTATCATGTCACCATTTTCCAGATGCACTGCTATGACATCCTTAATAATTGATTCCATCATTTTACCCACTACTGAGGTCAGGCTGACCGGTCTATAATTCCCTGTTTTCTCTCTCCCTCCTTTTTTAAAAAGTGGGGTTACATTGGCTACCCTCCACTCCATAGGAACTGATCCGGAGTCAATGGAATGTTGGAAAATGACTGTCAATGCATCCGCTATTTCCAAGGCCACCTCCTTAAGTACTCTAGGATGCAGGCCATCAGGCCCTGGGGATTTATCTGCCTTCAATCCCATCAATTTCCCCAACACAATTTCCCGACTAATAAAGATTTCCCTCAGTTCCTCTTCCTTACTAGACCCTCTGACCCCTTTTATATCCGGAAGGTTGTTTGTATCCTCCTTAGTGAATACCGAACCAAAGTACTTGTTCAATTGATCCGCCATTTCTTTGTTCCCCGTTATGACTTCCCCTGATTCTGACTGCAGGGGACCTACGTTTGTCTTCACCAACCTTTTTCTCTTTACATACCTATAGAAACTTTTGCAATCCGCCTTAATGTTCCCTGCAAGCTTCTTCTCGTACTCCATTTTCCCTGTCCTAATCAAACCCTTTGTCCTCCTCTGCTGAGTTCTAAATTTCTCCCAGTCCCCAGGTTCGCTGCTATTTCTGGCCAATTTGTATGCCACTTCCTTGGCTTTAATACTATCCCTGATTTCCCTAGATAGCCACGGTTGAGCCACCTTCCCCTTTTTATTTTTACGCCAGACAGGAATGTACAATTGTTGTACTTCATCCATGCGGTCTCTAAATGTCTGCCATTGCCCATCCACAGTCAACCCCCTAAGTATCATTCGCCAATCTATCCTAGCCAATTCTCGCCTCATACCTTCAAAGTTACCCTTCTTTAAGTTCTTTAAGTTCTGGACCATGGTCTCTGAATTTACTGTTTCATTCTCCATCCTAATGCAGAATTCCACCATATTATGGTCACTCTTCCCCAAGGGGCCTCGCACATCCAGTCTCTCCTCATATGTCAGTCCCGCCATCCCGGGAATCAGTCTGGTGAACCTTCGCTGCACACCCTCAATAGCAAGAACATCCTTCCTCAGATTAGGAGACCAAAACTCAACACAATATTCCAGGTAAGGCCTCACCAAGGACCTGTACAACTGCAGTAAGACCTCCCTGCTCCTGTACTCAAATCCCCTCGCTATGAAGGACAACATGCCATTTGCCTTCTTCACCACCTGCTGTACCTGCATGCCAACCTTCAATGACTGATGTACCATGACACCCAGGTCTCGTTGCACCTCCCCTTTTCCTAATCTGCCGCCATTCAGATAATATTCTGCCTTCCTGTTTTTGCCCCCAAAGTGGATAACCTCACATTTATCCACATTATACTGCATCTGCCATGCATTTGCCCACTCACCTAACCTGTCCAAGTCACCCTGCAGCCTCTTAGCATCCTCCTCACAGCTCACACCACCACCCAGCTTAGTGTCATCTGCAAACTTGGAGATATTACACTCAATCCCTTCATCCAAATCATTGATGTATATTGTAAATAGCTGAGGTCCCAGCACTGAGCCCTGCAGCACTCCACTAGTCACTGCCTGCCATTCTGAAAAGGACCCGTTTATCCCGACTCTCTGCTTCCTGTCTGCCAACCAGTTCTCTCTCCACGTCAGTACATTACCCCCAATACCATGTGCTTTAATTTTGCACACCAATCTCTTGTGTGGGACCTTGTCAAAAGTTTTTTGAAAGTCCAAATACACCACATCCACTGGTTCTCCCTTGTCCACTCTACTATTTACATCCTCAAAAAATTCCAGAAGATTTGTCAAGCATGATTTCCCTTTCATAAATCCATGCTTTTTTGTCCTTTAGTGTTCTGCAGCTCTCCCCATATAGATTCCACATCATCCAAGCTAATGTCCTTCCGAACTATTGCATTAATCTCCTCTTTAACCAGCAATGCTACCCCTTCTCCTTTTCCTTTTATTCTATCCTTCCTGAATGTTGAATACCCCTGGATGTTGAGTTCCCAGCCCTGATCATCCTGGAGCCACGTCTCCGTAATCCCAATCACATCATATTTGTTAACATCTATTTGCACAGTTAATTCATCCACCTTATTGCGGATACTCCTTGCATTAAGACACAAAGCCTTCAGGCTTGTTTTTTTAACACCCTTTGTCCTTTTAGAATTTTGCTGTACAGTGGCCCTTTTTGTTCTTTGCCTTGGGTTTCTCTGCCCTCCACTTTTCCTCATCTCCTTTCTGTCTTTTGCTTTTGCCTCCTTTTTGTCTCCCTCTGTCTCCCTGCATTGGTTCCCATCCCCCTGCCATATTAGTTTAACTCCTCCCCAACAGCACTAGCAAACACTCCCGCTAGGACATTGGTTCCGGTCCTGCCCAGGTGCAGACCGTCCGGTTTGTACTGGTCCCACCTCCCCCAGAACCGGTTCCAATGCCTGTGTGATGGATGGATCTGTGGGTAAGGATCACGGTCTGCATGTCACCGTGAAGCAGGCGAAGGATGTTGACAAACTTTTGGGGGAGGACGCTCCATAGACCCTCGCGGTCGACAGTGTCAAAGGCCTTTGTAAGATCGAAACAGGCCATGTATCAGGGCTGGCGCTGCTCCCTGCATTTTTCCTGTAACAGGCGCGTTGCAAAGATCAGGTGGTGGATGGAGAAAGCACAGGAGATGCAACAACTGGCCGACAGCCACGATATGTGAGGATTTGTCGCTGCGGTCAAGGCCACCTCCAGTCCAAACTCCCAAGGCCCCACCCCAGTGCTGGCCAAGAACGGGGAAACACTCATCAAGGACACCGAGGCTGTCGGGGCCCGATGGAAGGAGCACTTCGAAGATCTCCTCAATCGAGACTCTGCCTTTGACTCGAGTGTTCTCGACTCCATCCCGCAGCATGTGACCCGCCACTACCTCAGTGAAACCCCAACGTTGGACAAGGTCGGCAAAGCCATAAAACAGCTCAAGAATAACAAGGCTGTGGGTGTGGCTAGAATCCCTGCTGAGGCACTAAAATATGGTTCTCCCTTGTCCACTCCACTAGTTACATCCTCAAAAAATTCCAGAAGATTTGTCAAGCGTGATTTCCCTTTCATAAATCCATGCTGACTTGGACCGATCCTGTCACTGCTTTCCAAATGTGCTGCTATTTCATCTTTAATAATTGATTCCAACATTTTCCTCACTACTGATGTCAGGCTAACCGGTCTATAATTACCCATTTTCTCCCTCCCTCCCTGTTTAAACAGTGGTGTTACATTAGCTACCCTCCAGTCCATAGCAACTGATCCAGAGTCGATAGACTGTTGGAAAATGATCACCAATGCATCCACTATTTCTAGGGCCACTTCCTTAAGTACTCTGGGATGCAAACTATCAGGCCCCGGGGATTTATCGGCCTTCTATCCCATCAATTTCCCAAACACAATTTCCCGCCTAATAAGGATATCCTTCAGTTCCTCCTTCTCACTAGACCCTCGGTCCCCTAGTACAATCTGAAGGTTATTTGTGTCTTCCTTCGTGAAGACAGAACCAAAGGATTTGTTCAACTGGTCTGCCATTTCTTTGTTCCCCATTATAAATTCACCTGAATCCGACTGCAAGGGACCTACGTTTGTCTTCACTGATCTTTTTCTCTTCACCTATCTACAGAAGCTTTTGCAGTCAGTTTTTATATTCCCGGCAAGCTTCCTCTCATATTCTATTTCCCCTCTTAATTAAACCCTATCTACACAGTTAATTTGTCCACCTTATTCCGAATACTCCTCGCATTGAGGCACAGAGCCTTCAGGCTTGTCTTTCTAACACACTTCGCCCCTTTAGAATTTTGCTGTAATGTGGCCCTTTTTGCCTTGGGTTTCTCTGCCCTCCACTTTTACTTTTCTTCTTTCTATCTTTTGCTTCTGTCCCCATTCTACTTCCCTCTGTCTCCCTGCATAGGTTCCCATCCCCCTGCCATATTAGTTTAACTCCTCCCCAACAGCACTAGCAAACACTCCCCCGAGGACATTGGTTCCGGTCCTGCCCAGGTGCAGACCGTCCGGTTTGTACTGGTCCCACCTCCCCCAGAACCGGTTCCAAGGTCCCAGGAATTTGAATCCCTCCCTTCTGCACCACTCCTCAAGCCACATATTCATCTGAGCTATCCTGCGATTCCGACTCTGACTATCACGTGGCACTGGTAGCAATCCTGAGATTACTACTTTTGAGGTCCTACTTTTTAATTTAGCTCCTAGCTCCTTAAATTCGTCTCGGAGGAATTCGTCTCATCCCGTTTTTTTTACCGATATCGTTGGCATCTATATGCACCACGACAACTGGCTGTTCACCCTCCCTTTTTAGAATGTCCTGCACCCGCTCCAAGACATCCTTGACCCTTGCACCAGGGAGGCAACATACCATCCTGGAGTCTCGGTTGCGGCCGCAGAAACGCCTATCTATTCCCCTTACAATCGAATCCCCTGTCACTATCGCTCTCCCGCTCTTTTCCCTGCCCTCCTGTGCAGCAGAGCCAGCCACGGTGCCATGAACTTGGCTGCTGCTGCCCTCCCCTGATGAGTCATCCCCCCCCCCCCCCACCCCGCCAACAGTACCCAAAGCGGTGTATCTGTTTTGCAGGGGGATGACCGCAGGGGACCCCTGCACTACCTTCCTTGCACTGCTCTTCCTGTTGGTCACCCATTCCCTATCTGGCTGTGTACCCTTTACCTGTGGTGTGACCAACTCACTAAACGTGCTGTTCACGACAACCTCAGCACCGTGCATGCTCCAGAGTGAATCCACCCGCAGCTCCAGTGCCGCAATGTGGTCCGTCAGGTGCGATACGAGGCTCCGCCTCAGATCATTCTGTGATACAAAGAAATTCTGTGACGTATTTCTCCCTTTGCTCCGTTTCCCCGTTTCCCACAATACAACAGTGACCACCCTCCAAAAGTATTTCATTGGCTGCAAAGCGCTTTGTGACGTCCGGTGGTCGTGAAAGGCGCTATATAAATGCAAGTCTTTCTTTCTTCCGTCCTAACTGCTCCCTTTCCCATCTTCTATCGTCCTGGCTGTGCATTTCTTTCCCCCCTTTCCCCTCCTCTCCCAACCACTGACTTTCCACAATCCGGTTCCCGCTTTAATCGGGCCTTGACTGAATTACAGTTGCACAACCATAATTTGCTCCGATGGGCGGCTCCGCTTTAAGGGCGATTCCAGCGAGCGGCCGCTGCCGACAGACGCGCGATGACGCAAAGACGCTGGGGCGGGGACGGAAGGGGAGCTGGAGCGGCCCTGTGATTGGTTGGCAGAAGCTGTCCATCACCCAGCCGAGTGGGCGGATTCCCTCACAGACGGGCGGCGCTGGCCATTGGCTGAGGCGGCTGCCCATCAAGCAGAGGGCCAGCTGCCATTGGCTGAGGCGATGGATGCAGTGTAAAGCGCCCCCTGCAGGGCCAGGGAGGCTATTACAGGGTCCCATCAAACACAACAACAACTTATATTTATATAGCACCTGAACCGTACACTCCCAGGGCAGGTCCAGCACGGGTTAGATACAAGAAGAAAGAAAGACATGCATTTATATAGCGCCTTTCACGGCCACCGGACGCCTCGATCACTTTACGGCCATTGACGTACTTTTGGGGTGTGCTCACTGTTGCATTGTGGGAAACGCGGCAGCCAATTTGTGCACAGCAAGATCCCACACACAGCGATGTGATAATGACCCAATCATCTGTTTTTGTTATGTTGGTCGAGGGATAAATATTGGGCCCAGGACACCGGGGAGAACTCCCCTGCTCTTCTTCCAAATAGTGCCCTGGGATCTTTTACATCCACCTGAGAGCAGACGGGGCCTCGGTTTAACGTCTCATCCGAAAGATGGCACCTCCGACAGTGCGGCACTCCCTCAGTACTGCCCCTCCGACAGTGCGGCACTCCCTCAGTACTGCCCTTCCGACAGTGCGGCACTCCCTCAGTACTGCCCCTCCGACAGTGCGGCGCTCCCTCAGTACTGCCCCTCCGACAGTGCGGCGCTCCCTCAGTACTGCCCCTCCGATAGTGTCCAGGGACATGCCGTGGATCTTGATGACTGGGGGTCAGTGCTGTGCGGTGAGGACAGGCTGGTGGAGGACCTTTGCCTTACGGATGTTAAGCGTAAGGCCCATGCTTTCATATGCCTCAGTGAAAACATCGACTATATCCTGGAGTTCAGCCTCTGAATGTGTACAGACGCAGCCGTCGTCCGCATACTGTAGCTCAACGACAGAGGTTGGGGTGGTCTTGGACCTGGCCTGGAGACGGTGAAGGGTGAACAGGTTCCCACTGGTTCTGTAGTTTAGTTCCACTCCAGCGGGGAGCTTGTTGACTGTGAGGTGGAGCACGGCAGCGAGGAAGATTGAGAAGAGGGTTGGGGGCGATGACACAGCCCTGTTTGACCCCGGTCTGGACGTGGATTGGGTCTGTAATAGAAACATAGAAACATAGAAAATAGGTGCAGGAGTAGGCCATTCAACCCTTCTAGCCTGCACCACCATTCAATCAGTTCATGGCTGAACATGAAACTTCAGTACCCCCTTCCTGCTTTCTCACCATACCCCTTGATCCCCCGAGTAGTAAGGACTACATCTAACTCCCTTTTGAATATATTTAGTGAATTGGCCTCAACAACTTTCTATGGTAGAGAATTCCACAGGTTCACCACTCTCTGGGTGAAGAAGTTTCTCCTCATCTCGGTCCTAAATGGCTTACCCCTTATCCTTAGACTGTGACCCCTGGTTCTGGACTTCCCCAACAACGGGAACATTCTTCCTGCATCTAACCTGTCCAAACCCGTCAGAATTTTAAACGTTTCTATGAGGTCCCCTCTCACTCTCTGAATTAACTGTTTCATTCTCCATCCTAATGTAGAATTCCACCATATTATGGTCACTCTTCCCCAAGGGGCCTCGCACAATGAGATTGTTAATTAGTCCTCTCTCATTACACAACACCCAGTCTAAGATGGCCTCCCCCCTAGTTGGTTCCTCGACATATTGATCTAGAAAACCATCCCTTATGCACTCCAGGAAATCCTCCTCTACCGTATTGCTTCCAGTTTGGCTAGCCCAATCTATGTGCATATTAAAGTCACCCATTATAACTGCTGCACCTTTATTGCATGCACTCCTAATTTCCTGTTTGATGCCCTCCCCAACATCACTACGACTGTTTGGAGGTCTGTACACAACTCCCACTAACGTTTTTTGCCCTTTAGTGTTCTGCAGCTCTCCCCATATAGATTCCACATCATCCAAGCTCATGTCTTTCCTAACTATTACATTAATCTGCTCTTTAACCAGCAATGCTACCCCACCTCCTTTTCCTTTTATTCTATCCTTCCTGAATGTTGAATACCCCTGGATGTTGAGTTCCCAGCCCTGATCATCCTGGAGCCACGTCTCCGTAATCCCAATCACATCATATTTGTTAACATCTATTTGCACAGTTAATTCATCCACCTTATTGCGGATACTCCTTGCATTAAGACACAAAGCCTTCAGGCTTGTTTTTTTAACACCCTTTGTCCTTTTAGAATTTTGCTGTACAGTGGCCCTTTTTGTTCTTTGCGTTGGGTTTCTCTGCCCTCCACTTTTCCTCATCTCCTTTCTGTCTTTTGCTTTTGCCTCATTTTTGTCTCCCTCTGTCTCCCTGCATAGGTTCCCATCCCCCTGCCATATTAGTTTAACTCCTCCCCAACAGCACTAGCAAACACTCCCGCTAGGACATTGGTTCCGGTCCTGCCCAGGTGCAGACCGTCCGGTTTGTACTGGTCCCACCTCCCCCAGAACCGGTTCCAATGCCTGTGTGATGGATGGATCTGTGGGTAAGGATCACGGCCCGCATGTCACCGTGAAGCAGGCGAAGGATGTTGACAAACTTTTGGGGGAGGACGCTCCATAGACCCTCGCGGTCGACAGTGTCAAAGGCCTTTGTAAGATCGAAACAGGCCATGTATCAGGGCTGGCGCTGCTCCCTGCATTTTTCCTGTAACAGGCGCGTTGCAAAGATCAGGTGGTGGATGGAGAAAGCACAGGAGATGCAACAACTGGCCGACAGCCACGATATGTGAGGATTTGTCGCTGCAGTCAAGGCTACCTCCGGTCCAAACTCCCAAGGCCCCACCCCAGTGCTGGCCAAGAACGGGGAAACACTCATCAAGGACACCGAGGCTGTCGGGGCCCGATGGAAGGAGCACTTCGAAGATCTCCTCAATCGAGACTCTGCCTTTGACTCGAGTGTTCTCGACTCCATCCCGCAGCATGTGACCCGCCACTACCTCAGTGAAACTCCAACGTTGGACAAGGTCGGCAAAGCCATAAAACAGCTCAAGAATAACAAGGCTGTGGGTGTGGATAGAATCCCTGCTGAGGCGATAAAATATGGTTCTCCCTTGTCCACTCCACTAGTTACATCCTCAAAAAATTCCAGCAGATTTGTCAAGTATGATTTCCCTTTCATAAATCCACGCTGACTTGGACCGATCCTGTCACTGCTTTCCAAATGTGCTGCTATTTCATCTTTAATAATTGATTCCAACATTTTCCCCACTACTGATGTCAGGCTAACCGGCCTATAATTACCCATTTTCTCCCTCCCTCCCTGTTTAAAAAGTCGTGTTACATTAGCTACCCTCCAGTCCATAGGAACTGATCCAGAGTCGATAGACTGTTGGAAAATGATCACCAATGCATCCACTATTTCTAGGGCCACTTCCTTAAGTACTTTGGGATGCAAACTATCAGGCCCCGGGGATTTATCGGCCTTCTATCCCATCAATTTCCCAAACACAATTTCCCGCCTAATAAGGATATCCTTCAGTTCCTCCTTCTCACTAGACCCTCGGTCCCCTAGTACAATCTGAAGGTTATTTGTGTCTTCCTTCGTGAAGACAGAACCAAAGTATTTGTTCAACTGGTCTGCCATTTCTTTGTTCCCCATTATAAATTCACCTGAATCCGACTGCAAGGGACCTACGTTTGTCTTCACTGATCTTTTTCTCTTCACCTATCTATAGAAGCTTTTGCAGTCAGTTTTTATATTCCCGGCAAGCTTCCTCTCATACTCTATTTCCCCCCTCTTAATTAAACCTTATCTACACAGTTAATTTGTCCACCTTATTCCGAATACTCCTCGCATTGAGGCACAGAGCCTTCAGGCTTGTCTTTCTAATACACTTCGCCCCTTTAGAATTTTGCTGTAATGTGGCCCTTTTTGCCTTGGGTTTCTCTGCCCTCCACTTTTACTTTTCTTCTTTCTATCTTTTGCTTCTGTCCCCATTCTACTTCCCTCTGTCTCCCGGCACTGGTTCCCATCCCCCTGCCGTATTAGTTTAACTCCTCTCCCACAGCATTAGCAAACACTCCCCACAGGACATTGGTTCCGGTCCTGCCCAGGTGCAGACCGTCCGGTTTGTACTGGTCCCACCTCCCCCAGAACCGGTTCCAAGGTCCCAGGAATTTGAATCCCTCCCTTCTGCACCACTCCTCAAGCCACATATTCATCTGAGCTATCATGCGATTCCTACTCTGACTAGCACGTGGCACTGGTAGCAATCCTGAGATTACTATTTTTGAGGTCCTACTTTTTAATTTAGCTCCTAGCTCCTTAAATTCGTCTCGGAGGAATTCGTCTCATCCCGTTTTTTTTACCGATATCGTTGGTATCTATATGCACCATGACAACTGGCTGTTCACCCTCCCTTTTTAGAATGTCCTGCACCCGCTCCGAGACATCCTTGACCCTTGCAGCAGGGAGGCAACATACCATCCTGGAGTCTCGGTTGCGGCCGCAGAAACACCAATCTATTCCCCTTACAATCGAATCCCCTGTCACTATCACTGTCCCACTCTTTTTCCTGCCCTCCTGTGCAGCAGAGCCAGCCACGGTGCCATGAACTTGGCTGCTGCTGCCCTCCCCTGATGAGTCATCCCCCCCACCACCACCCCGCCAACAGTACCCAAAGCGGTGTATCTGTTTTGCAGGGGGATGACCGCAGGGGACCCCTGCACTACCTTCCTTGCACTGCTCTTCCTGTTGGTCACCCATTCCCTATCTGGCTGTGTACCCTTTACCTGTGGTGTGACCAACTCACTAAACGTGCTGTTCACGACAACCTCAGCACCGTGCATGCTCCAGAGTGAATCCACCCGCAGCTCCAGTGCCGCAATGTGGTCCGTCAGGAGCGATACGAGGCTCCGCCTCAGATCATTCTGTGATACAAAGAAATTCTGTGACGTATTTCTCCCTTTCCTCCGTTTCCCCGTTTCCCACAATACAACAGTGACCACACTCCAAAAGTATTTCATTGGCTGCAAAGCGCTTTGTGACGTCCGGTGGTCGTGAAAGGCGCTATATAAATGCAAGTCTTTCTTTCTTCCTTCCTAACTGCTCCCTTTCCCATCTTCTATCGTCCTACCCCTGCATTTCTTTCCCCCCTTTCCCCTCCTCTCCCACCCACTGACTTTCCACAATCCGGTTCCCGCTTTAATGGGGCCTTGACTCAATTACAGTTGCACAACCATAATTCGCGCGGATAGGCGGCTCCGCTTTAAGGGCGATTCCAGCGAGCGGTTTTGCCGACAGAAGCGCGATGACGCAAAGACGCTGGGGCGGGGACTGAATGGGAGCTGGGGCGGCCCTGTGATTGGTTGACGGAAGCTGTCCATCACCCAGCCGAGTGGGCGGATTCCCTCACAGACGGGCGGCGCTGTCCATTGGCTGAGGCGGCTGCCCATCAAGCAGAGGGCCTGCTGCCATTGGCTGAGGCGATGGATGCAGTGTAAAGCGCCCCCTGCAGGGCCAGGGAGGCTATTACAGGGTGCCATCAAACACAACAACAACTTATATTTACATAGCACCTGCACCGTACACTCCCAGGGCAGGTCCAGCACGGGTTAGATACAAGAAGAAAGAAAGACGTGCATTTATATAGCGCCATTCACGGCCACCGGACGCCTCAATCACTTTACGGCCAATGACGTACTTTTGGGGTGTGCTCATTGTTGCATTGTGGGAAACACGGCAGCCAATTTGTGCACAGGAAGATCCCACACACAGCGATGTGATAATGACCCAATCATCTGTTTTTGTTATGTTGGTCGAGGGATAAATATTGGCCCCAGGACACCGGGGAGAACTCCCCTGCTCTTCTTCCAAATAGTGCCCTGGGATCTTTTACATCCACCTGAGAGCAGACGGGGCCTCGGTTTAACGTCTCATCCGAAAGATGGCACCTCCGGCAGTGCGGCACTCCCTCAGTACTGCCCCTCCGACAGTGCGGCGCTCCCTCAGTACTGACCCTCCGACAGTGCAGCACTACCTCAGTACTGCCCCTCCGACAGTGCGGCACTCCCTCAGTACTGCCCCTCCGACAGTGCGGCACTCCCTCAGTACTGCCCCTCCGACAGTGCGGCGCTCCCTCAGTACTGTCCCTCCGACAGTGCGGCACTCCCTCAGTACTGCCCCTCCGGCAGTGCGGCACTCCCTCAGTACTGCCCCTCCGACAGTGCAGGGCTCCCTCAGTACTGCCCCTCCGACAGTGCGGCGGTCCTTCAGTACTGTCTTTCCAACAGTGCAGCACTCCCTCAGTACTGCCCCTCCAACAGTGCGGCACTCCCTCAGTACTGCCCCCCGACAGTGCGGCTCTACCTCAGTACAGCCCCTCCGACAGTGCAGCACCCCCTCAGTACTGCCCCTCCAACAGTGCGATACTCCCTCAGTACTGCCCCTCCGACAGTGCGGCACTCCCTCAGTACTGCCCCTCCGACAGTGCGGCACTCCCTCAGTACTGCCCCTCCGACAGTGCGGCACTCACTCAGTACTGCCCCTCCGACAGTGCGGCGCTCCCTCAGTACTGCCCCTCCGATAGTGTCCAGGGACATGCCGTGGATCTTGATGACTGGGGGTCAGTGCTGTGCGGTGAGGACAGGCTGGTGGAGGACCTTTGTCTTACGGATGTTAAGCGTAAGGCCCATGCTTTCATATGCCTCAGTGAAAACATCGACTATATCCTGGAGTTCAGCCTCTGAATGTGTACAGACGCAGCCGTCGTCCGCATACTGTAGCTCAACGACAGAGGTTGGGGTGGTCTTGGACCTGGCCTGGAGACGGTGAAGGTTGAACAGGTTCCCACTGGTTCTGTAGTTTAGTTCCACTCCAGCGGGGAGCTTGTTGACTGTGAGGTGGAGCACGGCAGCGAGGAAGATTGAGAAGAGGGTTGGGGGCGATGACACAGCCCTGTTTGACCCCGGTCTGGGCGTGGATTGGGTCTGTAATAGAAACATAGAAACATAGAAAATAGGTGCAGGAGTAGGCCATTCAACCCTTCTAGCCTGCACCACCATTCAATCAGTTCATGGCTGAACATGAAACTTCAGTACCCCATTCCTGCTTTCTCACCATACCCCTTGATCCCCCGAGTAGTAAGGACTACATCTAACTCCCTTTTGAATATATTTAGTGAATTGGCCTCAACAACTTTCTATGGTAGAGAATTCCACATGTTCACAATTCTCTGAGTGAAGAAGTTTCTCCTCATCTCGGTCCTAAATGGCTTACCCCTTATCCTTAGACTGTGACCCCTGGTTCTGGACTTCCCCAACATCGGGAACATTCTTCCTGCATCTAACCTGTCCAAACCCGTCAGAATTTTAAACGTTTCTATGAGGTCCCCTCTCACTCTCTGAATTAACTGTTTCATTCTCCATCCTAATGTAGAATTCCACCATATTATGGTCACTCTTCCCCAAGGGGCCTCGCACAATGAGATTGTTAATTAGTCCTCTCTCATTACACAACACCCAGTCTAAGATGGCCTCCCCCCTAGTTGGTTCTTCGACATATTGGTCTAGAAAACCATCCCTTATGCACTCCAGGAAATCCTCCTCCACCGTATTGCTTCCAGTTTGGCTAGCCCAATCTATGTGCATATTAAAGTCACCCATTATAACTGCTGCACCTTTATTGCATGCACTCCTAATTTCCTGTTTGATGCCCTCCCCAACATCACTACTACTGTTTGGAGGTCTGTGCACAACTCCCACTAACGTTTTTTGCCCTTTAGTGTTCTGCAGTTCTCCCCATATAGATTCCACATCATCCAAGCTCATGTCTTTCCTAACTATTACATTAATCTCCTCTTTAACCAGCAATGCTACCCCACCTCCTTTTCCTTTTATTCTATCCTTCCTGAATGTTGAATACCCCTGGATGTTGAGTTCCCAGCCCTGATCATCCTGGAGCCACGTCTCCGTAATCCCAATCACATCATATTTGTTAACATCTATTTGCACAGTTAATTCATCCACCTTATTGCGGATACTCCTTGCATTAAGACACAAAGCCTTCAGGCTTGTTTTTTTAACACCCTTTGTCCTTTTACAATTTTGCTGTACAGTGGCCCTTTTTGTTCTTTGCCTTGGGTTTCTCTGCCCTCCACTTTTCCTCATCTCCTTTCTGTCTTTTGCTTTTGCCTCATTTTTGTCTCCCTCTGTCTCCCTGCATTGGTTCCCATCCCCCTGCCATATTAGTTTAACTCCTCCCCAACAGCACTAGCAAACACTCCCGCTAGGACATTGGTTCCGGTCCTGCCCAGGTGCAGACCGTCCGGTTTGTACTGGTCCCACCTCCCCCAGAACCGGTTCCAATGCCTGTGTGATGGATGGATCTGTGGGTAAGGATCGCGGCCTGCATGTCACCGTGAAGCAGGCGAAGGATGTTGACAAACTTTTGGGGGAGGACGCTCCATAGACCCTCGTGGTCGACAGTGTCAAAGGCCTTTGTAAGATCGAAACAGGCCATGTATCAGGGCTGGCGCTGCTCCCTGCATTTTTCCTGTAACAGGCGCGTTGCAAAGATCAGGTGGTGGATGGAGAAAGCACAGGAGATGCAACAACTGGCCGACAGTCACGATATGTGAGGATTTGTCGCTGCAGTCAAGGCCACCTCCGGTCCAAACTCCCAAGGCCCCACCCCAGTGCTGGCCAAGAACGGGGAAACACTCATCAAGGACACCGAGGCTGTCGGGGCCCGATGGAAGGAGCACTTCGAAGATCTCCTCAATCGAGACTCTGCCTTTGACTCGAGTGTTCTCGACTCCATCCCGCAGCATGTGACCCGCCACTACCTCAGTGAAACCCCAACGTTGGACAAGGTCGGCAAAGCCATAAAACAGCTCAAGAATAACAAGGCTGTGGGTGTGGATAGAATCCCTGCTGAGGCGCTAAAATATGGTTCTCCCTTGTCCACTCCACTAGTTACATCCTCAAAAAATTCCAGAAGATTTGTCAAGCATGATTTCCCTTTCATAAATCCATGCTGACTTGGACCGATCCTGTCACTGCTTTCCAAATGTGCTGCTATTTCATCTTTAATAATTGATTCCAACATTTTCCCCACTACTGATGTCAGGCTAACCGGTCTATAATTACCCATTTTCTCCCTCCCTCCCTGCTTAAACAGTGGTGTTACATTATCTACCCTCCAGTCCATAGGAACTGATCCAGAGTCGATAGACTGTTGGAAAATGATCACCAATGCATCCACTATTTCTAGGGCCACTTCCTTAAGTACTCTGGGATGCAGACTATCAGGCCCCGGGGATTTATCGGCCTTCTGTCCCATCAATTTCTCAAACACAATTTCCCGCCTAATAAGGATATCCTTCAGTTCCTCCTTCTCACTGGACCCTCGGTCCCCTAGTACAATCTGAAGGTTATTTGTGTCTTCCTTCGTGAAGACAGAACCAAAGTATTTGTTCAACTGGTCTGCCATTTCTTTGTTCCCCATTATAAATTCACCTGAATCTGACTGCAAGGGACCTACGTTTGTCTTCACTGATCTTTTCCTCTTCACCTATCTATAGAAGCTTTTGCAGTCAGTTTTTATATTTCCGGCAAGCTTCCTCTCATACTCTATTTCCCCCCTCTTAATTAAACCCTATCTACACAGTTAATTTGTCCACCTTATTCCGAATACTCCTCGCATTGAGGCACAGAGCCTTCAGGCTTGTCTTTCTAATACACTTTGCCCCTTTAGAATTTTGCTGTAATGTGGCCCTTTTTGCCTTGGGTTTCTCTGCCCTCCACTTTTACTTTTCTTCTTTCTATCTGTTGCTTCTGTCCCCATTCTACTTCCCTCTGTCTCCCTGCATAGGTTCCCATCCCCCTGCCGTATTAGTTTAACTCCTCTCCCACAGCATGAGCAAACACTCCCCACAGGACATTGGTTCCGGTCCTGTCCAGGTGCAGACCGTCCGGTTTGTACTGGTCCCACCTCCCCCAGAACCGGTTCCAAGGTCCCAGGAATTTGAATCCCTCCCTTCTGCACCACTCCTCAAGCCACGTATTCATCTGAGCTATCCTGCGATTCCTACTCTGACTAGCACGTGGCACTGGTAGCAATCCTGTGATTACTACTTTTGAGGTCCTACTTTTTAATTTAGCTCCTAGCTCCTTAAATTCGTCTCGGAGGAATTCGTCTCATCCCGTTTTTTTTACCGATATCGTTGGTATCTATATGCACCACGACAACTGGCTGTTCACCCTCCCTTTTTAGAATGTCCTGCATCCACTCCAAGACATCCTTGACCCTTGCAGCAGGGAGGCAACATACCATCCTGGAGTCTCGGTTGCGGCCGCAGAAACGCCTATCTATTCCCCTTACAATCGAATCCCCTATCACTATCGCTCTCCCGCTCTTTTCCCTGCCCTCCTGAGCAGCAGAGCCAGCCACGGTGCCATGAACTTGGCTGCTGCTGCCCTCCCCTGATGAGTCATCCCCCCCCCCACCCCGCCAACAGTACCCAAAGCGGTGTATCTGTTTTGGAGGGGGATGACCGCAGGGGACCCCTGCACTACCTTCCTTGCACTGCTCTTCCTGTTGGTCACCCATTCCCTATCTGGCTGTGTACCCTTTACCTGTGGTGTGACCAACTCACTAAACGTGCTGTTCACGACAACCGCAGCACCGTGCATGCTCCAGAGTGAATCCACCCGCAGCTCCAGTGCCGCAATGTGGTCCGTCAGGTGCGATACGAGGCTCCGCCTCAGATCATTCTGTGATACAAAGAAATTCTGTGACGTATTTCTCCCTTTCCCCCGTTTCCCCGTTTCCCACAATACAACAGTGACCACCCTCCAAAAGTATTTCATTGGCTGCAAAGCGCTTTGTGACATCCGGTGGTCGTGAAAGGCGCTATATAAATGCAAGTCTTTCTTTCTTCCGTCCTAACTGCTCCCTTTCCCATCTTCTATCGTCCTGCCCCTGCATTTCTTTCCCCCCTTTCCCCTCCTCTCCCACCCACTGACTTTCCACAATCCGGTTCCCGCTTTAATGGGGCCTTGACGGAATTACAATTGCACAACCATAATTTGCTCCGATGGGCGGCTCCGCTTTAAGGGCGATTCCAGCGAGCGGCCGCTGCCGACAGAAGCGCGATGACGCAAAGACGCTGGGGCGGGGACGGAAGGGGAGCTGGAGCGGCCCTGTGATTGGTTGGCAGAAGCTGTCCATCACCCAGCCGAGTGGGCGGATTCACTCACAGCCGGGCGGCGCTGGCCATTGGCTGAGGCGGCTGCCCATCAAACAGAGGCCCTGCTGCCATTGGCTGAGGCGATGGATGCAGTGTAAAGCGCCCCCTGGAGGGCCAGGGAGGCTATTACAGGGTCCCATCAAACACAACAACAACTTATATTTATATAGCACCTGCACCGTACACTCCCAGGGCAGGTCCAGCACGGGTTAGATACAAGAAGAAAGAAAGACGTGCATTTCACGGCCACCGGACGCCTCAATCACTTTACGGCCATTGACGTACTTTTGGGGTGTGCTCACTGTTGCATTGTGGGAAACACGGCAGCCAATTTGTGCACAGCAAGATCCCACACACAGCGATGTGATAATGACCCAATCATCTGTTTTTGTTATGTTGGTCGATGGATAAATATTGGGCCCAGGACACCGGGGAGAACTCCCCTGCTCTTCTTTCAAATAGTGCCCTGGGATCTTTTACATCCACCTGAGAGCAGACGGGGCCTCGGTTTAACGTCTCATCCGAAAGATGGCACCTCCGGCAGTGCGGCACTCCCTCAGTACTGCCCCTCCGACAGTGCGGCACTCCTTCAGTACTGCCCCTCTGACAGTGCGGCGCTCCCTCAGTACTGCCCCTCCGACAGTGCGGCGCTCCCTCAGTACTGCCCCTCCGACAGTGCGGCGCTCCCTCAGTACTGCCCCTCCGACAGTGCGGCACTCCCTCAGTACTGCACCTCCGGCAGTGCGGCACTCCCTCAGTACTGCCCCTCCGGCAGTGCGGCGCTCCCTCAGTACTGTCCCTCCGACAGTGTGGCACTCCCTCAGTACTGAGCCTCCGACAGTGCGGCGCTCCCTCAATACTGCCCCTCCGACAGTGTGGCACTCCCTCAGTACTGCCCCTCCGACAGTGCGGCACTCCCTCAGTACTGCCCCTCCGACAGTGCGGCATTCCCTCAGTACTGCCCCTCCGGCAGTGCGGCACTCCCTCAATACTGCCCCTCTGACAGTGCGGGGCTCGCTCAGTACTGCTCCTCCGACAGTGCGGCACTCCCTCAGTACTGCCCCCCGACAGTGCGGCGCTACCTCAGTACAGCCCCTCCGACAGTGCAGCACCCCCTCAGTACTGCCCTCCGACAGTGCAGGGCTCCCTCAGTACTGCCCCTCCGACAGTGCGGCACTCCCTCAGTACTGCCCCTCCAAGAGTGAGGCGCTCCCTCAGTACTGCCCCTCCGACAGTGCAGCACTCCCTCAGTACTGCCCCTCCGACAGTGCGGGGCTCGCTCAGTACTGCCCCTCCCAAAGTGCGGCGCTCCCTCAGTACTGCCCCTCTGACAGTGCGGCTCTACCTCAGTACAGCCCCTCCGACAGTGCAGCACCCCCTCAGTACTGCCCCTCCGACAGTGCGATACTCCCTCAGTACTGCCCCTCCGACAGTGCGGCACTCCCTCAGTACTGCCCCTCCGACAGTGCAGCATTCCCTCAGTACTGCCCCTCCGACAGTGTGGCACTCCCTCAGTACTGCCCCTCCGACAGTGCGGCGCTCCCTCAGTACTGCCCCTCCAACAGTGCGGCACTCCCTCAGTACTACCCCTCCGACAGTGCGGCGCTCCCTCGGTACTGCCCCTCCGACAATGCGGCACTCCCTCAGTACTACCCCTCCGACAGAGCGGCGCTCCCTCAGTCGTGCCCCTCCGACAGTGCGGCACTCCCTCAGTACCGCCCCTCCGACAGTGCGGTGCTCCCTCAGTACTGCCCCTCCGACAGTGCAGCGTTCCCTCAGTCCTGCCCCTCCGACAGTGCGGTGCTCCCTCAGTACTGCCCCTCCGACAGTGCGGTGCTCCCTCAGTAACATAGAAACATAGAAAAAAGGTGCAGGAGTACGCCATAATGCCCTTCGAGCCTGCACCACCATTCAATAAGATCATGGCTGATCATTCCCTCAGTACCCCTTTCCTGCTTTCTCTCCATACCCCTTGATCCCTTTAGCCGTTAGGGCCACATCTAACTCCCTCTTGAATATATCCAACGAATTGGCCTCAACAACTTTCTGCGGTAGAGAATTCCACAGGTTCACAATTCTCTGAGTGAAGAAGTTTCTCCTCATCTCGGTCCTAAATGGCTTACCCCTTATCCTTAGACTGTGACCCCTGGTTCTGGACTTCCCCAAAATCGGGAACATTCTTCCTGCATCTAACCTGTCCAGTCCCGCCAGAATTTTATATGTTTCTATGAGATCCCCTCTCATTCTTCTAAACTCCAGTGAATACAGGCCCAGTCGATCCAGTCTCTCCTCATATGTCAGTCCTGCCATCCCGGGAATCAGTCTGGTGAACCTTCGCTGCACTCCCTCAATAGCAAGAACGTCCTTCCTCAGATTAGGAGACCAAAACTGAACACAATATTCCAGGTGAGGCCTCACTAAGGCCCTGTACAACTGCAGTAAGACCTCCCTGCTCCTATACTCAAATCCCCTCGCTATGAAGGCCAACATACCATTTGCCTTCTTCACCGCCTGCTGTACCTGCATGTCAACTTTCAATGACTGATGTACCATGACACCCAGGTCTCGTTGCACCTCCCCTTTTCCTAATCTGCCGCCATTCAGATGATATTCTGCCTTCGTGTTTTTGCCCCCAAAGTGGATAACCTCACATTTATCCACATTATACTGCATCTGCCATGCATTTGCCCACTCACCTAACCTGTCCAAGTCACCCTGCAGCCTCTTAGCATCCCCCTCACAGCTCACACCGCCACCCAGCTTAGTGTCATCTGCAAACTTGGAGATATTACACTCAATCCCTTCATCCAAATCATTAATGTATATTGTAAATAGCTGGGGTCCCAGCACTGAGCCCTGCGGCACTCCACTAGTCACTGCCTGCCATTCTGAAAAGGACCCGTTTATCCCGACTCTCTGCTTCCTGTCTGCCAACCAGTTCTCTCTCCACGTCAGTACATTACTCCCAATACCATGTGCTTTAATTTTGCACACCAATCTCTTGTGTGGGACCTTGTCAAAAGCCTTTTGAAAGTCCAAATGCACCACATCCACTGGCTCCCCCTTGTCCACTCGACTATTTACATCCTCAAAAAATTCTAGAAGATTTGTCAAGCATGATTTCCCTTTCATAAATCCATGCTGACTTGGACCGATCCTGTCACTGCTTTCCAAATGCGCTGCTATTTCATCTTTAATAATTGATTCCAACATTTTCCCTCAGTACTGCCCCTCCGACAGTGAGGCACTCCCTCAGTACTGCCCCTCCGACAGTGCGCGCTCCCTCAGTACTGCCCCTCCGACAGTGCGCACTCCCTCAGTACTGCCCCTCCGACAGTGCGGCACTCCCTCAGTACTGCCCCTCCGACAGTGCGCACTCCCTCAGTACTGCCCCTCCGACAGTGCGGCATTCCCTCAGTACTGCCCCTCCGACAGTGCGCACTCCCTCAGTACTGCCCCTCCGACAGTGCGGCATTCCTTCAGTACTGCCCCTCCGACAGTGCGCACTCCCTCAGTACTGCCCCTCCGACAGTGCGCACTCCCTCAGTACTGCCCCTCCGACAGTGCGGCACTCCCTCAGTACTGCCCCTCCGACAGTGCGGGGCTCCCTCAGTACTGTCACTCCGACAGTGCGGCATTTCCTCAGTACTGCCCCTCCGACAGTGCGGCATTCCCTCAGTACTGCCACTCCGACAGTGCGGCATTCCCTCAGTTCTGCCACTCCGACAGTGCGGTGCTCCCTCAGTACTGACCCTCCGACAGTGCGGCGCTCCCTCAGTACTGCCCCTCCCAAAGTGCGGGACTCCCTCAGTACTGCCCCTCCCAAAGTGCGGGACTCCCTCAGTACTGCCCCTCCGACAGTGCGGGACTCCCTCAGTACTGCCCCTCCCAAAGTGCGGGACTCCCTCAGTACTGCCCCTCCGACAGTGCGGCACTCCCTTAGTACTGCCCCTCCGACAGTGCGGCGCTCCCTCAGTACTGCCCCTCCGACAGTGAGGCGCTCCCTCAGTACTGCCCCTCCGATAGTGTCCAGGGACATGCCGTGGATCTTGATGACTGGGGGTCAGTGCTGTGCGGTGAGGGCAGGCTGGTGGAGGACCTTTGTCTTACGGATGTTAAGCGTAAGGCCCATGCTTTCATATGCCTCAGTGAAAACATCGACTATATCCTGGAGTTCAGCCTCTGAATGTGCACAGACGCAGCCGTCGTCCGCATACTGTAGCTCAACGACAGAGGTTGGGGTGGTCTTGGACCTGGCCTGGAGACGGTGAAGGTTGAACAGGTTCCCACTGGTTCTGTAGTTTAGTTCCACTCCAGCGGGGAGCTTGTTGACTGTGAGGTGGAGCACGGCAGCGAGGAAGATTGAGAAGAGGGTTGGGGGCGATGACACAGCCCTGTTTGACCCCGGTCTGGACGTGGATTGGGTCTGTAATGGATCTGTGGGTAAGGATCGCGGCCTGCATGTCACCGTGAAGCAGGCGAAGGATGTTGACAAACTTTTGGGGGAGGACGCTCCATGGACCCTCACGGTCGACAGTGTCAAAGGCCTTTGTAAGATCGAAACAGGCCATGTATCAGGGCTGGCGCTGCTCCCTGCATTTTTCCTGTAACAGGCGCGTTGCAAAGATCAGGTGGTGGATGGAGAAAGCACAGGAGATGCAACAACTGGCCGACAGCCACGATATGTGAGGATTTGTCGCTGCAGTCAAGGCCACCTCCGGTCCAAACTCCCAAGGCCCCACCCCAGTGCTGGCCAAGAACGGGGAAACACTCATCAAGGACACCGAGGCTGTCGGGGCCCGATGGAAGGAGCACTTCGAAGATCTCCTCAATCGAGACTCTGCCTTTGACTCGAGTGTTCTCGACTCCATCCCGCAGCATGTGACCCGCCACTACCTCAGTGAAACCCCAACGTTGGACAAGGTCGGCAAAGCCATAAAACAGCTCAAGAATAACAAGTCTGTGGGTGTGGATAGAATCCCTGCTGAGGCGATAAAATATGGTTCTCCCTTGTCCACTCCACTAGTTACATCCTCAAAAAATTCCAGAAGATTTGTCAAGCATGATTTCCCTTTCATAAATCCACGCTGACTTGGACCGATCCTGTCACTGCTTTCCAAATGTGCTGCTATTTCATCTTTAATAATTGATTCCAACATTTTCCCCACTACTGATGTCAGGCTAACCGGTCTATAATTACCCATTTTCTCTCTCCCTCCCTGCTTAAACAGTGGTGTTACATTAGCTACCCTCCAGTCCATAGGAACTGATCCAGAGTCGATAGATTGTTGGAAAATGATCACCAATGCATCCACTATTTCTAGGGCCACTTCCTTAAGTACTCTGGGATGCAAACTATCAGGCCCCGGGGATTTATCGGCCTTCTATCCCATCAATATCCCGAAAACAATTTCCCAGCTAATAAGGATATCCTTCAGTTCCTCCTTCTCACTAGACCCTCGGTCCCTGAGTACGATCTGAAGGTTATTTGTGTCTTCCTTCGTGAAGACAGAACCAAAGTATTTGTTCAACTGGTCTGCCATTTCTTTGTTCCCCATTATAAATTCACCTGAGTCTGACTGCAAGGGACCTACCTTTGTCTTCACTGATCTTTTTCTCTTCACATATCTATAGAAGCTTTTGCAGTCAGTTTTTGTGTTCCCGGCAAGCTTCCTCTCATACTCTATTTCCCCCTCTTAATTAAACCCTTAGTCCTCCTCTGTTGAATTCTAAATTTCTCCCAGTCCTCAGGTTTGTTGCTTTTTCTGGCCAATTTATATGCCTCTTCCTTGGTTTTAACACTATCCTTAATTTCCCTTGTTAGCCACGGTTGAGCCACCTTCCCCATTTTATTTTACTCCAGACAGGGATGTACAATTGTTGAAGTTCATCCATGTGATCTTTAAATGTTTGCCATTGCCTATCCACCGTCAACCCTTCGAATATCCTTTGCCAGTCTATTCTAGTCAATTCATGTCTCATACCGTCGAAGTTACCTTTCTTTAAGTTCAGGACCGTAGTCCCTGAATTAACTGTGTCACTCTCTATCTTAATAAAGAATTCTATCATATTATGGTCACTCTTCCCCAAGGGGCCTCGACAGTGCGGCACTCCCTCAGTACCGCCCCTCCGACAGTGCGGCACTCCCTCAGTACTGCCCCTCTGACAGTGCGGCACTCCCTCAGTACTGCCTCTCCGACAGTGCGGCACTCCCTCAGTACTGCCCCTCCGACAGTGCAGCACTCCCTCAGTACCGCCCCTCCGACAGTGCAGCTCTCCCTCAGTACCGCCCCTCCGACAGTGCAGCTCTCCCTCAGTACTGCCCCTCCGACAGCGCGGCACTCCCTCAGTACTGCCCCTCCGACAGTGCGGCGCTCCCTCAGTACTGCCCCTCCGACAGTGCAGCTCTCCCTCAGTACCGCCCCTCCGACAGTGCGGCGCTCCCTCAGTACTGCCCCTCCGACAGTGCGGCGCTCCCTCAGTAACATAGAAACATAGAAACAGAGAAAATAGGTTCAGGAGTAGGCCATTCGGCCCTTCAAGCCTGCACCACCATTCGATAAGATCATGGCTGATCATTCCCTCAGTACCCTTTTCCTGCTTTCTCTCCATACCCCTTGATCCCTTTAGCCGTAAGGACCACATCTAACTCCCTCTTGAATATATCCAACGAACTGGCCTCAACAACTCTCTGCGGTAGAGAATTCCACAGGTTCACAATTCTCTGAGTGAAGAAGTTTCTCCTCATCTCGGTCCTAAATGGCCTACCCCTTATCCTGAGACTGTGACCCCTGGTTCTGGACTTCCCCAACATCGGGAACATTCTTCCTGCATCTAACCTGTCCAGTCCCATCAGAATTTTATATGTTCCTATGAGATCCCCTCTCATTCTTCTAAACTCCAGTGAATACAGGCCCAGTCGATCCAGTCTCTCCTCATATGTCAGTCCTGCCATCCCGGGAATCAGTCTGGTGAACCTTCGCTGCAGTCCCTCGATAGCAAGAACATCCTTCCTCAGATTAGGAGACCAAAACTGAACACAATATTCCAGGTGAGGCCTCACTAAGGCCCTGTACAACTGCAGTAAGACCTCCCTGCCCCTGTACTCAAATCCTCTCGCTATGAAGGCCAACATACCATTTGCCTTCTTCACCACCTGCTGTACCTGCATGCCAACATTCAATGACTGATGTACCATGACACCCAGGTCTCGTTGCACCTCCCCTTTTCCTAATCTGTCACCATTCAGATAATATTCTGCCTTCCTGTTGTTGCCCCCAAAGTGGATAACCTCACATTTATCCACATTATACTGCATCTGCCATGTATTTGCCCACTCACCTAACCTGTCCAAGTCACCCTGCAGCCTCTTAGCATCCTCCTCACAGCTCACACCGCCACCCAGCTTAGTGTCATCTGCAAACTTGGAGATATTACACTCAATTCCTTCATCAAAATCATTGATGTATATTGTAAATAGCTGGGGTCCCAGCACTGAGCCCTGCGGCACTCACTAGTCACTGCCTGCCATTCTGAAAAGGACCCGTTTATTCCGACTCTCTGCTTCCTGTCTGCCAACCAGTTCTCTCTCCACGTCAGTACATTACCCCCAATACCATGTGCTTTAATTTTGCACACCAATCTCTTGTGTGGGACCTTGTCAAAAGCCTTTTGAAAGTCCAAATACACCACATCCACTGGTTCTCCCTTGTCCACTCCACTAGTTACATCCTCAAAAAATTCCAGAAGATTTGTCAAGCATGATTTCCCTTTCATAAATCCATGATGACTTGGACCGATCCTGTCACTGCTTTCCAAATGTGCTGCTATTTCATCCTTAATAATTGATTCCAACATTTTCCCTCAGTACTGCCCCTCCGACAGTGCGGCGCTCCCTCAGTACAGCCCCTCCTACAGTGCGGCACTCCCTCAGTACTGCCCCTCCGACAGTGCGGCACTCCCTCAGTTCTGCCCCTCCCAAAGTGCGGTGC
Source organism: Pristiophorus japonicus (assembly GCF_044704955.1). Lineage (NCBI taxonomy): Eukaryota > Metazoa > Chordata > Chondrichthyes > Pristiophoridae > Pristiophorus > Pristiophorus japonicus. The sequence goes on from NW_027250993.1 coordinate 58,562, forward strand.
TCCCTCAGTACTGCCCCTCCGACAGTACGGCGCTCCCTCAGTACTGCCCCTCCGACAGTGCGGCGCTCCCTCAGTACTGCCCCTCCGACAGTGCGGCGCTCCCTCAGTACTGCCCCTCTGACAGTGCGTGGCTCCCTCAGTACTGCCCCTCCGACAGTGCAGCATTCCCTCAGTACTGCCACTCCCACAGTGCGGCACTCCCTCAGTACTGCCCCTCCGACAGTGCGGCACTCCCTCAGTACTGCCCCTCCGACAGTGCAGCATTCCCTCAGTACTGCCCCTCCGACAGTGCGGCGCTCCCCCAGTACTGCCACTCCCACAGTGCGGCACTCCCTCAGTACTGCCCCTCCGACAGTGCGGCGCTCCCTCAGTACTGCCCCTCCGACAGTGCAGCACTCCCTCAGTACTGCCCCTCCCACAGTGAGGCGCTCCCTCAGTACTGCCCCTCCCACAGTGAGGCGCTCCCTCAGTACTGCCCCTCCGACAGTGCGGCGCTCCCTCAGTACTGCCCCTCTGACAGTGCGTGGCTCCCTCAGTACTGCCCCTCCGACAGTGCAGCATTCCCTCAGTACTGCCACTCCCACAGTGCGGCACTCCCTCAGTACTGCCCCTCCGACAGTGCGGCACTCCCTCAGTACTGCCCCTCCGACAGTGCAGCATTCCCTCAGTACTGCCCCTCCGACAGTGCGGCGCTCCCCCAGTACTGCCACTCCCACAGTGCGGCACTCCCTCAGTACTGCCCCTCCGACAGTGCGGCGCTCCCTCAGTACTGCCCCTCCGACAGTGCAGCACTCCCTCAGTACTGCCCCTCCCACAGTGAGGCGCTCCCTCAGTACTGCCCCTCCCACAGTGAGGCGCTCCCTCAGTACTGCCCCTCCGACAGTGCGGCGCTCCCTCAGTACTGTCCCTCCCTCAGTGCTGCCCCTCCGACAGTGCGGCACTCCCTCAGTACTGACCCTCCGACAGTGCGGCACTCCCTCAGTACTGCCCCTCCGACAGTGCGGCACTCCCTCAGTACTGCCCCTCCGACAGTGCGGCACTCCCTCAGTACTGCACTGGGAGGTCAGCCTGGATTTATGTGCTCCAGTCCCTGGAGTGGGACTCAAACCCACAACCTTCTGTCTCAGAGGCGAGAGTGCTGCCCACTGAGACAAGGCTGACAGGGCAGGTCCAACCCGATTAGTTATTGTATTACACCCAGAACTTGGATTAATGCTGCCTCCTGGTGGTGAGTTATTGTATTACACCCAGAACTTGGGTTAATGCTGCCTCCTGGTGGTGAGTTATTGTATTACATCCAGAACTTGGATTAATGCTGCCTCCTGGTGGTGAGTTATTGTATTACACCCAGAACTTGGGTTAATGCTGCCTCCTGGTGGTGAGTTATTGTATTACATCCAGAACCTGGATTAATGCTGCCTCCTGGTGGTGAGTTATTGTATTACACCCAGAACTTGGGTTAATGCTGCCTCCTGGTGGTGAGTTATTGTATTACACCCAGAACGTGGAGGAATGCTGCCTCCTGGTGGTGAGTTATTGTATTACACCCAGAACTTGGGTTAATGCTGCCTCCTGGTGGTGAGTTATTGTATTACACCAAGGCACTTTGGTGGAGCTCTCCAATTACCCCACTCCCCCCACACACTGCTCTTTCACCATTGCCCTGCAATTATTTCCTTTTCACGTATTTTCCGATTGTCTTTTGAAACTCGCTGCTGAACCTGCTTCCACCGCCCTTTCAGGCAGCCCATTCCCAATCACAACAAATTGCTGCCTATTTTTACCCTCATCTCACCTCGGGTAACTTTGTCACCAGGAATCAGCCTCGCTCCATGTCCTGGGTGTAATACAATAACTCACCACCAGGAGGCAGCAATGCTCCTTGTCCCGGGTGTAATTCAATAACTCACCACCAGGAGGCAGCAACGCTTCTTGTCCTGGGTGTAATTCAGTAACTCACCACCAGGAGGCAGCCTCGCTCCATGCCCTGGATGTAATTCAGTAACTCACCACCAGGAGGCAGCCTCGCTCCATGTCCCGGGTATAATTCAGTAACTCACCACCAGGAGGCAGCAATGCTCCGTGTCCCGGGTGTAATTCAGTAACTCACCACCAGGAGGCAGCCTCGCTCCATGTCCTGGGTGTAATTCAGTAACTCACCACCAGGAGGCAGCCTCGCTCCATGTCCCGAGTATAATTCAGTAACTCACCACCAGGAGGCAGCCTCGCTCCATGTCCCGGGTATAATTCAGTAACTCACCACCAGGAGGCAGCCTCACTCCATGTCCCGGGTGTAATTCAGTAATTCACCACCAGGAGGCAGTCTCGCACCATGTCCCAGGTGTAATTCAGTAACTCACCACCAGGAGGCAGCTTAGCTCCATGTCCCGGGTGTAATTCAGTAACTCACCACCAGGAGGCAGCAACGCTCCTGGTCCCAGGTGTAATTCAGTAACTCACCACCAGGAGGCAGCAACGCTCCATGTCCCGGGTGTAATTCAGTAACTCACCACCAGGAGGCAGCCTAGCTCCATGTCCTGGGTGTAATTCAGTAACTCACCACCAGGAGGCAGCCTCGCTCCATGTCCTGGGTGTAATTCAGTAACTCACCACCAGGAGGCAGCCGCGCTCCATGTCCCGGGTGCAATTCAGTAACTCACCACCAGGAGGCAGCCTCGCTCCATGTCCCGGGTGTAATTCAGTAACTCACCACCAGGAGGCAGCCTCGCTCCATGTCCTGGGTGTAATTCAGTAACTCACCACCAGGAGGCAGCCTCGCTCCATGTCCCGGGTGTAATTCAGTAACTCACCACCAGGAGGCAGCCTCGCTCCATGTCCCGGGTGTAATTCAGTAACTCACCACCAGGAGGCAGCCTCGCTCCATGTCCCGGGTGTAATTAATCAACACCTCGATTTCAAAATTCTCATCCTTGTTTACAAATCCCTCCATGGCCCCTCACCCCTCCCTATCTCTGTAACCTCCTCCAGCCCCACAACCTCCCGCCACACCCCACACCCCACACCCCACACCCCCGACAATTCTGGCCTTTTGAACATCCCTGATTATAATTGTTATATATGTAAACCTGTAAATACCTTCTTTAACCACCAGAGGGCTCATCCCCTGGAGTCCCAAGGGATCCCAGAATCCCTTGGAAGCACAGGTATTTAAGGAGGCCTCACAGAGGCCTCTGGAGACCTGTAATTAAAGACTGAAGTCACACTTTACTTTGAGCTCACAGTATCTGGTCAGACTCTTTATTCATACACAACAACTGGCGACGAGATACAGATGACGAACCCAATGATGCAGAGAACAGCGGGCATCCTGGAGAAATTTTCGGAGGGAGACGATTGGGAAACCTTCGTGGAGCGACTCGACCAATACCTCGTGGCCAACGAGCTGGAAGGAGAAGCGAACGCTGCCAAACGAAGGGAGATTCTCCTCACCGTCTGTGGGGCACCAACGTATGACCTCATGAAGAATCTGCTCACTCCAGCGAAACCCACAGAGAAATCGTACGACGATTTGTGCACACTGGTCCGGGAGCATCTTAACCCGAAGGAAAGCGTTCTGATGGTGAGGTAACGGTTCTACACCTACAAAAGGTCTGAAGGCTAGGAAGTGGTGAGTTATGTCGCCGAGCTAAGACGCCTTGCAGGACATTGCGAGTTTGAAGGACATTTGGAGCACATGCTCAGGGACTTCTCTGTACTTGGCATTGGCCACAAAATCATACTTCGCAAACTGTTGACTGTAGAGACCAACATTGAGTAAGGCCATAGCGATAGCCCAGGCGTTCATTGCCACCAGCGACAATACTAAGCAAATCTCTCAGCACACAAGTGCTGCTACAAGTACTGTGAACAAAGTGATGTTGTTTTCAAATCGTAACGTACAGGGCAGGCCCCACATGCCTGCAGCTGCACATCCGCAGATGTCTCAGAGTCCACCATCAAGGGTGATGAATGCAAGGCCATTAACACCTTGTTGGCGCTGCGGGGGTGATCATCGTTTCCATTCAGGCCGATTCAAAGGATACGTTTGCAAGGGCTGTGGAACAATGGGACATCTCCAACGAGTGTGCAGGCGAGCTGCAAAGCCTGTTAAACCTGCAAACCACCATGTAGGACAGATCCACGGCAGCTCACGATGACCCAGAGCCTCAGACCGAGGAGGCAGAGGTACATGGGGTGCGCACATTCACCACAAAGTGTCCCCCTGATAATGCTGAAGCTTGAATTAAATGGACTCCCGGTGTCAATGGAGCTGGACACGGGCGCGAGGCAGTCCATCATGGGCAAAAAGAGGTTGGATAAATTGTGGTGCAGCAAGGCCTTGTCGGGGGTGGTGGTTCTGTCAGCTTGCTTTAGATTTATTAATCAGGGTGTGAGAAAGGGCAGAATACAACTGTTTTGTACAAAGAAGGTTTGGGTTTTATTCAAGAAAGCAGATAACACAAACACCCTCCAATAAAACTGTAAAATCTTACAAAAAAGTTCTAACCAATGGGGAATACTTTATTACAGGTAATATCTCCCAATTACTCTCTAACTAGGACAAACTCGAGGGCCCCAGGAATTCATGTTCACCAGACCCTTCCTTTGACAGCTCGGGTTGTTTGGCGGTTTCGGGGTTCTTTGGTTAGAGCTGGTTTGCCTTGCCGTACCCCGGATTTGGGCGAAGACCTCTGCCGCTGGATAGTCTCAGCACAAATTGTAATGTGGAAAACTGTTGCACCCATTGGTTCTCCCGAAGTCCTTTTCTCCGACGTTGTGAGGTTCCGTTCTGTATTTTCTCGCTGTGTGCTCTCGAGCTTGTTGTTCCGAAGTGACACTCAGAATAGAGAACTCCGCTTGGTACGACAGGCCCTCGATTATACTCTGAGGGGCTGCTTAATCTTTGCACCAAATCTCACGGGTCTTTTGTTTAAGTTTTGCTGCCCAGCTTGGGGCTTGGGCTAAAACTCTATTTCCTTGGGTCGATTGTTGAAATGTAAATGCCTTCTAGGGGGCAGGTCTGAGGGTAAACAGTAACGCAGACAATTTGATTCGCTCCAATATCCAAACTGGCTTTGCAGGGGTTTGTCCCTCCCCGAGTCCTGCAGCCTTTTCCTCACAGACCAAACATAGACCTTTAAACCCCCAAAGTTCGTTTTAAAAGAGTTCAAACATGATTGTTCCTTCGGGTTTCTACAAGTAGGGGGATCTTTGAATTTTGAGAAAACCTACAAGGGGCAGTACTGAGGGGGCGCCGCACTGTCGGAGGGGCAGTACTGAGGGAGCACCGCACTGTCGGAGGGGCAGTACTGAGGGAGCGCCGCACTGTCGGAGGGGCAGTACTGAGGGAGCCCCGCACTGTCGGAGGGGCAGTACTGAGGGAGCGCCGCACTGTCGGAGGGGCAGTACTGAGGGAGCACCGCACTGTCGGAGGGGCAGTACTGAGGGAGCACCGCACTGTCGGAGGGGCAGTACTGAGGGAGTGCCGTACTGTCGGAGGGGCAGTACTGAGGGAGCCCCGCACTGTCGGAGGGGCAGTACTGAGGGAGTGCCGCACTGTCGGAGGGGCAGTACTGAGGGAGCGCCTCACTGTCGGAGGGGCAGTGCTGAGGGAGCGCCGCACTGTCGGAGGGGCAGTACTGAGGGAGTGCCGCACTGTCGGAGGGGCAGTACTGAGGGAGTGCCGCACTGTCGATGGGGCAGTACTGAGGGAGTGCCGCACTGTCGGAGGGGCAGTACTGAGGGAGTGCCGCACTGTCGGAGGGGCAGTACTGAGGGAGTGCCGCACTGTCGATGGGGCAGTACTGAGGGAGTGCCGCACTGTCGGAGGGGCAGTACTGAGGGAGCGCCGCACTGTCGGAGGGGCAGTACTGAGGGAGCGCCGTACTGTCGGAGGGGCAGTACTGAGGGAGCCCCGCACTGTCGGAGGGGCAGTACTGAGGGAGCCCCGCACTGTCGGAGGGGCAGTACTGAGGGAACGCTGCACTGTCGGAGGGGCAGTACTGAGGGAGCCCCGCACTGTCGGAGGGGCAGTACTGAGGGAACGCTGCACTGTCGGAGGGGCAGTACTGAGGGAGTGCCTCACTGTCGGAGGTGCCGTCGTTCGGATGAGACATTAAACCGAGGCCCCGTCTGCTCTCTCGGGAGGATGTAAAAGATCCCAGGGCACTGTATCGCCGGAGAGCAGGGAAGTTCTCCCCGGTGTTCTGGGGCCAATATTTATCCCTCAATCAACATGATGAAGAAAACAGATTATCTGGTCATTTATCACATTGCTGCTTGTGGGAGCTTGCTGTGCGCAATTATTCCGTCATGTTTCCTACATTACGACAGCGACTGCACTTCAAAAAAAGTACTTCATTGGCTGTGAAGCGCTTTTCGACAAATCAGTAAAAAAAAACAAGCACTCGGGTTTATTTCTCGAGGTATAGAATTGAAAAGTCGGGCAGTAATGCTGAACCTGTATTGAACCTCGGTTAGACCGTGGGATTGGGGGTAGTGTGCTGACGTGGATTGAGAACTGGTTGTCAGACAGGAAGCAAAGAGTCGGAGTAAATGGGGACTTTTCAGAATGGCAGGCAGTGACTAGTGGGGTACCGCAAGGTTCTGTGCTGGGGCCCCAGCTGTTTACATTGTACATTAATGATTTAGACGAGGGGATTAAATGTAGTATCTCCAAATTTGCGGATGACACTAAGTTGGGTGGCAGTGTGAGCTGCGAGGAGGATGCTATGAGGCTGCAGAGTGACTTGGATAGGTTAGGTGAGTGGGCAAATGCATGGCAGATGAAGTATAATGTGGATAAATGTGAGGTTATCCACTTTGGTGGTAAAAACAGAGAGACAGACTATTATCTGAATGGTGACAGATTCAGAAAAGGGGAGGTGCAACGAGACCTGGGTGTCATGGTACATCAGTCATTGAAGGTTGGCATGCAGGTACAGCAGGCGGTTAAGAAAGCAAATGGCATGTTGGCCTTCATAGCGAGGGGATTTGAGTACAGGGGCAGGGAGGTGTTGCAACAGTTGTACAGGGCCTTGGTGAGGCCACACCTGGAATATTGTGTGCAGTTTTGGTCTCCTAACCTGAGGAAGGACATTCTTGCTATTGAGGGAGTGCAGCGAAGATTCACCAGACTGATTCCCGGGATGGTGGGACTGACATATCAAGAAAGACTGGATTAACTGGGCTTGTATTCACTGGAGTTCAGAAGAGTGAGAGGGGATCTCATAGAAACATATAAAATTCTGACGGGTTTGGACAGGTTAGATGCAGGAAGAATGTTCCCGATGTTGGGGAAGTCCAGAACCAGGGGTCACAGTCTAAGGATAAGGGGTAAGCCATTTAGGACCGAGATGAGGAGAAACTTCTTCACCCAGAGAGTGGTGAACCTGTGGAATTCTCTACCACAGGGAGGGGTTGAAACACAGAAACATAGAAAATAGGAGCAGGAGTCGGCCATTCGGCCCTTCGAGGCTGCACCACCATTCAATGAGTTCATAGCTGATCATTCCCTCAGTACCCCTTTCCTGCTTTCTCTCCATACCCCTTGATCCCTTCAGCCGTAAGGGCCACATCTAACTCCCTTTTTAATATATCTCATGAACTGGCCTCAACAACTCTCTGCGGTAGAGAATTCCACAGGTTCACAATTCTCTGGGTGAAGGAGTTTCTCCTCATCTCGGTCCTAAATGGCTTACCCCTTATCCTTAGACTGTGACCCCTGGTTCTGGACTTCCCCAACATCGGGAACATTCTTCCTGCATCTAACCTGTCCAATCCCGTCAGAATTTTATATGTTTCTATGAGATCCCCTCTCATTCTTCTAAATTCCAGTGAATACAGGCCCAGTTGATCCAGTCTCGCCTCATATGTTAGTCCTGCCATCCCGGGAATCAGTCTGGTGAACCTTCGCTGCACTCCCTCAATAGCAAGAACGTCCTTCCTCCGATTAGGAGACCAAAACTGAACACAATATTCCAGGTGAGGCCTCACCAAGGCCCTGTACAACTGCAGTAAGACCTCCCTGCTCCTATACTCAAATCCTCTCGCTATGAAGGCCAACATACCATTTGCCTTCTTCACCGCCTGCTGTACCTGTATGCCAACTTTCAATGACTGATGAACCATGACACCCAGGTCTCGATCCACTCCCCTTTTCCTAATCTGTCACCATTCAGATAATATTCTGCCTTCCTGTTTTTTTCCCCCAAAATGGATAACCTCACATTTATCCACATTATACTGCATCTGCCATGCATTTGCCCACTCACCTAACCTGTCCAAGTCACCCTGCAGCCTCTTAGCATCCTCCTCACAGCTCACACCGCCACCCAGTTTAGTGTCATCTGCAAACTTGGAGATATTACACTCAATTCCTTCATCCAAATCATTAATGTATATTGTAAATAGCTGGGGTCCCAGCACTGAGCCCTGCGGTACCCCACCAGTCACTGCCTGCCATTCTGAAAAGGACCCGTTTATCCTGACTCTCTGCTTCCTGTCTGCCAACCAGTTCTCTCTCCACGTCAGTACATTACCCCCAATACCATGTGCTTTAATTTTGCACCAATCTCTTGTGTGGGACCTTGTCAAAAGCCTTTTGAAAGTCCAAATACACCACATCCACTGGTTCTCCCTTGTCCACTCTACGAGTGAATAGTATCGATGCATTTAAGGGGAGGGAGAAGGGAATAGAGGGTTATGCTGATAGATTTAGATGAGGTAAGAGGGGAGGAGGCTCGAGTGAAGCGTGAACACCGGCAGGGACTGGTGGGGCCCAATGGCCTGTTTCTGGGCCGGGCTGCAGAAATATAAATATCTTTCCCCCTTCACACGCTTTATTCCCTGTCTGATCACACGATGCCTTTGCTCTGCTGTATTTGCTCCCTCCTCCAGACACAACAAATCTGCTGGGTCGATTACAGGGAGCGAGGGAGTGAAGCAAGGACGTGTGTAGGGGTGAGGGAGAGCGGAGGGAGAGAGGGAGTGAATCAGGGCGGAGCAAAGGGATGGAGAGAGAGGAGGGAGAGAGGGAGTGAATCAGGGCGGAGCGAAGGGATGGAGAGAGCGGGGGGGAGAGAGGGAGTGAATCAGGGCGGAGCGAAAGGGTGAGAGAGAGCGGGGGGGAGAGGGAGGGAGTGAATCAGGGCGGAGCGAAGGGATGGAGAGAGAGCGGAGGGAGAGAGGGAATGAATCAGGGCGGAGCAAAGGGATGGAGAGAGCGGGGGGAGAGAGGCAGTGAATCAGGGCGGAGAGGGAGAGCGGAGGGAGAGAGGGAGTGAATCAGGGCAGAGCGAAGGGGTGAGAGAGAGCGGGGGGGGAGAGAGGGAGTGAATCAGGGCGGAGCGAAGGGATGGAGAGAGAGCGGGGGGGAGAGAGGGAGTGAATCAGGGCAGAGCGAAGGGGTGAGAGAGAGGAGGGAGAGAGGGAGTGAATCAGGGCAGAGCGAAGGGGTGAGAGAGAGCGGGGGGGAGAGAGGGAGTGAATCAGGGCGGAGCGAAGGGGTGAGAGAGAGCGGGGGGGAGAGAGGGAGTGAATCAGGGCGGAGCGAAAGGGTGAGAGAGAGGAGGGAGAGAGGGAGTGAATCAGGGCAGAGCGAAGGGATGGAGAGAGAGGAGGGAGAGAGGGAGTGAATCAGGGCGGAGCGAAGGGATGGAGAGAGCGGGGGGGAGAGAGGGAGTGAATCAGGGCGGAGCGAAGGGATGGAGAGAGCAGAGGGGAGAGAGGGAGTGAATCAGGGCGGAGCGAAGGGATGGAGAGAGCAGAGGGGAGAGAGGGAGTGAATCAGGGCGGAGAGGGAGAGCGGAGGGAGAGAGGGAGTGAATCAGGGCGGAGAGGGAGAGCGGAGGGAGAGAGGGAGTGAATCAGGGCGGAGCGAAGCGATGGAGAGAGAGGAGGGAGAGAGGGAGTGAATCAGGGTGGAACAAAGGGATGGAGAGGGCGGAGGGAGAGAGGGAGTGAATCAGGGCAGAGCAAAGGGATGGAGAGAGCGGAAGGAGAGAGGGAGTGAATCAAGGCGAGACGAAGAGGTGAGAGAGAGCGGAGGGAGAGAGGGAGTGAATCAGGGTGGTGCGAAGGGGTGAGAGAGAGTGGAGAGAGAGAGAGGGAGTGAATCAGGGCGGAGAGGGAGAGCGGAGGGAGAGAGGGAGTGAATCAGGGCGGAGAGGAAGAGTTGGGGGAGCGGAGGGAGAGAGGGAGTGAATCAGGCCGGAGCGAAGGGGTGAGAGAGAGCGGAGAGAGAGAGAGGGAGTGAATCAGGGTGGAGTGAAGGGGTGAGAGAGAGCGGAGAGAGAGAGAGGGAGTGAATCAGGGCGGAGAGGGAGAGCGGTGGGAGAGAGGGAGTGAATCAGGGCGGTGCGAAGGGGTGGAGCAGAGCGGAGAGAGAGAGGGAGTGAATCACGGCGGGACGAAGGGATGGGGAGAGCGGAGAGAGAGAGGGAGTGAATCAGGGCGGAGAGGGAAAGTGGAGGGAGAGAGGGAGTGAATCAGGGCGGTGCGAAGGGGTGGGGGAGAGCGGAGGGAGAGACGGGGAGAGAGGAGTGGGAGGTGGAGGTGGGGGAGAGGGGTGGGGTGGAGAGAGAGGGTGGGGGGGCCAGTCAGAGACTGAGAGATTCGAACAGACGACCAAACTCCCTTCAATGGGTTCCATCCAACCGACGGTAACATGGCCCCCAGCCTATCCCCCGCCTCAACACCAGACCATCCCCTTCAAGCTCAGCTCCTCCGAAACTCATCCCCCCGGAATCTTCAACTCCTCCAGTCCCAAAACACCTCCCTATCTCTGTAACCTCCTCCAGCCCCTACACCCCTCCCTATCTCTGTAACCCCCTCCAGCCCCTACACCCCTCCCTATCTCTGTAACCTCCTCCAGCCACTACACCCCTCCCTATCTCTGTAACCTCCTCCAGTCCCTACACCCCTCCCTATCTCTGTAACCTCCTCCAGCCACTACACCCCTCCCTATCTCTGTAACCTCCTCCAGTCCCGACACCCCTCCCTATCTCTGTAACCTCCTCCAGCCACTACACCCCTCCCTATCTCTGTAACCTCCTCCAGTCCCGACACCCCTCCCTATCTCTGTAACCTCCTCCAGCCACTACACCCCTCCCTATCTCTGTAACCTCCTCCAGTCCCGACACCCCTCCCTATCTCTGTAACCTCCTCCAGCCCCTACACCCCTCCCTATCTCCGTAACCTCCTCCAGCCCCTACACCCCTCCCTATCTCTGTAACCTCCTCCAGCCACTACACCCCTCCCTATCTCTGTAACCTCCTCCAGCCCCTACACCACTCCCTATCTCTGAAACCTCCTCCAGCCCCTACACCCCTCCCTATCTCTGTAACCTCCTCCAGCCCCGACACCCCTCCCTATCTCTGTAACCTCCTCCAGCCCCTACACCCCTCCCTATCTCTGTAACCTCCTCCAGTACCTACAACCCTCCCTATCACTGTAACCTCCTCCAGCCACTACACCCCTCCCTATCTCTGTAACCTCCTCCAGCCCCGACATCCCTCCCTATCTCTGTAACCTCCTCCAGCCCCTACACCCCTCCTTATCTCTGTAACCTCCTCCAACCCTTACACCCCTCCCTATCTCTGTAACCCTCACCAGCCCCTACACCCCTCCCTATCTCTGTAACCTCCTCCAGCCCCTACACCCCTCCCTATCTCTGTAACCTCTCCCAGCCCCTACACCCCTCCCTATCTCTGTAACCTCCTCCAGCCCCTACACCCCTCCCTATCTCTGTAACCTCTCCCAGTCCCTACACCCCTCCCTATCTCTGTAACCTCCTCCAGCCCCTACACCCCTCCCTATCTCTGTAACCTCCTCCAGCCCCTACACCCCTCCCTATCTCTGTAACCTCCTCCAGCCCCTACACCCCTCCCTATCTCTGTAACCCCCTCCAGTCCCTACACCCCTCCCTACCGTTGACGACGAGATCCTACACCGCCTCCAGTGCGCCAGTGCAGCCTTCGGCCACCTGAGGGAGAGTGTTTGAAGACCAGGCCCTCAAATCCACCACCCAGCTCATGGTCTACAGGGCTGTAGTGATACCCGCCCTCCTGTATGGCTCAGAGACATGGACCATGTACAGTAGACACCTCAAGTCGCTGGAGAAATACCACCAACGATGTCTCCGCAAGATCCTGCAAATCCCCCGGGAGGACAGACGCACCAACGTTAGCGTCCTCGACCAGGCCCAACATCCCCAGCATCGAAGCACTGACCACACTTGACCAGCTCCGCTGGGCAGGGCCACATTGTCCGCATGGCCCCCAGACACGAGACTCCCCAAAGCAAGCGCTCGACTCGGAACTCCTTCACGGCAAACGAGCCAAAGGTGGGCAGAGGAAACGTTACAAGGGACCACCCTCAAAGCCTCCCTGATAAAGTGCAACATCCCCACCGACACCTGGGAGTCCCTGGGCCAAAGACCAGTCCGCCCGGAGTGGAGGGAGTGCATCCGGGAGGGCGCTGAGCACCTCGAGTCTCGTCGCCGAGAGCGTGCAGAGACCAAGCGCAGGCAGCGGAAGGAGCGTGCGGCAAACCTGTCCCACCCTCCCCTTCCCTCAACGTCTATCTGTCCCACCCTCCCCTTCCCTCAACGTCTATCTGTCCCACCCTCCCCTTCCCTCAACGTCTATCTGTCCCACCCTCCCCTTCCCTCAACGTCTATCTGTCCCACCCTCCCCTTCCCTCAACGTCTATCTGTCCCACCCTCCCCTTCCCTCAACGTCTGTCTGTCCCACCCTCCCCTTCCCTCAACGTCTGTCTGTCCCACCCTCCCCTTCCCTCAACGTCTGTCTGTCCCACCCTCCCCTTCCCTCAACGTCTATCTGTCCCACCCTCCCCTTCCCTCAACGTCTGTCTGTCCCACCCACCCCTTCCCTCAACGTCTATCTGTCCCACCCTCCCCTTCCCTCAACGTCTGTCTGTCCCACCCTCCCCTTCCCTCAACGTCTGTCTGTCCCACCCTCCCCTTCCCTCAACGTCTGTCTGTCCCACCCTCCCCTTCCCTCAACGTCTATCTGTCCCACCCTCCCCTTCCCTCAACGTCTGTCTGTCCCACCCTCCCCTTCCCTCAACGTCTATCTGTCCCACCCTCCCCTTCCCTCAACGTCTATCTGTGCCACCCTCCCCGTCCCTCAACGTCTGTCTGTCCCACCCTCCCCTTCCCTCAACGTCTATCTGTGCCACCCTCCCCGTCCCTCAACGTCTGTCTGTCCCACCCTCCCCTTCCCTCAACGTCTATCTGTCCCACCCTCCCCTTCCCTCAACGTCTATCTGTCCCACCCTCCCCTTCCCTCAACGTCTATCTGTCCCACCCTCCCCTTCCCTTAACGTCTGTCTGTCCCACCCTCCCCTTCCCTCAACGTCTATCTGTCCCACCTGTGACAGGGACTGTAAACATAGAAACATAGAAAATAGGAGCAGGTGTAGGCCATTCGGCCCCTCGAGCCTGCACCACCATTCAATATGATCATGGTTGATCCTCTATCTCAACACCATATTCCCGCTTTCTCCCCATACCCCTCGATGCCTTTTGTGTCTAGAAATCTATCTGTCTCCCGCTTAAATATATTCAGTGACTTGGCCTCCACAGCCTCCTGTGGTAGAGAATTCCACAGGTTCACCACCCTCTGAGTGAAAACATTTCTCCTCATCTCGCTCCTAAATTTCCTACCCCGTATCCTGAGACTGTGACCCCTTGTTCTAGACTTCCCAGCCCCCGGGGAAACACCCTCCCCACATCCAGTCTGTCCAACCCCGTCAGAATTTTATACCTTTCAATCAGATCCCCTCTCATTCTTCTAAACTCCAGTGAATACAGGCCCAGTCGACCCAATCTCTCCTCATACCACAGTCCTGCCATCCCAGGAATCAGTCTGGTGAACCTTCGCTGCACTCCCTCTATGGTGAGTATATCCTTCCTTAG
>NW_027250994.1:10000-12500 GCF_044704955.1 Pristiophorus japonicus
GCCCGACGCCCCGCCAACTTGACACTTGTCATTTCTGTCCTTGGGGGTTGGCGGGGTATCTGCACAGAGGTAGGAGGTGGCAGAATCGAGACTTGGTGAGTTTTCCAAACAAACGTCTCGAGCCTCCAGGTCTGCAGAGACCGACCAGGGCTGCCGCCCAACCGACTATTCACCCTTTTTGGGCGGGAATTTATTCCCTTTTTGCCCATTTTTCGGGTTTTTGGTCGGGCTTCAAAAGCGGCTGCCCGAGGCCTGGCAGAGGCCGGGGCATGGTCCCCGATCGCGCCAGGCGGCTCGCGCGACCCGATTAGGCCCCGAAAGGAGTCGGGAAATCGGCAGACCTGCCCGAGTTCAGCCCGGGGGGGGCGGGGGGCAGGTCGGTTCGGCTCAAATCATTAACCAAAGCCGAGACTTGGTCTCGCTGGCGCAACCGAAGTGCCAGGCTGGATAACTCATTAACCAGAAGGCGGCTGGAGGCAGGCAGGGCTGATGGCTGAGGCCGGGTGGAGGCCACCCGCGGCCGGGAAAGTCAAAAGTCCCGTTGTGTGGAAGTCTATGAGGTCAGATTCGGCCGCCTTACCGGGCCTTCGGTTGATGGTTTCCCGCTTGGGCAAGCGAGTCGGCCCGGCAAAGTGGCCACTTGCATTTTCTGGCAAGTGTCTGCGAACAACGTTAATGAGTTGAACCTCGGAAATTGCCGGAAGTCCCGATGAAGAAATGAAAATGCCCCTTTTGCGGGGATTTGGATGCTCATGGCCGGCAGCAGGTGGCCCGACGCCCCGCCAACTTGACACTTGTCATTTCTGTCCTTGGGGGTTGGCGGGGTATCTGCACAGAGGTAGGAGGTGGCAGAATCGAGACTTGGTGAGTTTTCCAAACAAACGTCTCGAGCCTCCAGGTCTGCAGAGACCGACCAGGGCTGCCGCCCAACCGACTATTCACCCTTTTTGGGCGGGAATTTATTCCCTTTTTGCCCATTTTTCGGGTTTTTGGTCGGGCTTCAAAAGCGGCTGCCCGAGGCCTGGCAGAGGCCGGGGCATGGGCCCCGATCGCGCCAGGCGGCTCGCGCGACCCGATTAGGCCCCGAAAGGAGTCGGGAAATCGGCAGACCTTGCCGAGTTCAGCCCGCGGTGGCGGGGGGCAGGTCGGTTCGGCTCAAATCATTAACCAAAGCCGAGACTTGGTCTCGCTGGCGCAACCGAAGTGCCAGGCTGGATAACTCATTAACCAGAAGGCGGCTGGAGGCAGGCAGGGCTGATGGCTGAGGCCGGGTGGAGGCCACCCGCGGCCGGGAAAGTCAAAAGTCCCGTTGTGTGGAAGTCTATGAGGTCAGATTCGGCCGCCTTACCGGGCCTTCGGTTGATGGTTTCCCGCTTGGGCAAGCGAGTCGGCCCGGCAAAGTGGCCACTTGCATTTTCTGGCAAGTGTCTGCGAACAACGTTAATGAGTTGAACCTTGGAAATTGCCGGAAGTCCCGATGAAGAAATGAAAATGCCCCTTTTGCGGGGATTTGGATGCTCATGGCCGGCAGCAGGTGGCCCGACGCCCCGCCAACTTGACACTTGTCATTTCTGTCCTTGGGGGTTGGCGGGGTATCTGCACAGAGGTAGGAGGTGGCAGAATCGAGACTTGGTGAGTTTTCCAAACAAACGTCTCGAGCCTCCAGGTCTGCAGAGACCGACCAGGGCTGCCGCCCAACCGACTATTCACCCTTTTTGGGCGGGAATTTATTCCCTTTTTGCCCATTTTTCGGGTTTTTGGTCGGGCTTCAAAAGCGGCTGCCCGAGGCCTGGCAGAGGCCGGGGCATGGTCCCCGATCGCGCCAGGCGGCTCGCGCGACCCGATTAGGCCCCGAAAGGAGTCGGGAAATCGGCAGACCTGCCCGAGTTCAGCCCGGGGGGGGCGGGGGGCAGGTCGGTTCGGCTCAAATCATTAACCAAAGCCGAGACTTGGTCTCGCTGGCGCAACCGAAGTGCCAGGCTGGATAACTCATTAACCAGAAGGCGGCTGGAGGCAGGCAGGGCTGATGGCTGAGGCCGGGTGGAGGCCACCCGCGGCCGGGAAAGTCAAAAGTCCCGTTGTGTGGAAGTCTATGAGGTCAGATTCGGCCGCCTTACCGGGCCTTCGGTTGATGGTTTCCCGCTTGGGCAAGCGAGTCGGCCCGGCAAAGTGGCCACTTGCATTTTCTGGCAAGTGTCTGCGAACAACGTTAATGAGTTGAACCTCGGAAATTGCCGGAAGTCCCGATGAAGAAATGAAAATGCCCCTTTTGCGGGGATTTGGATGCTCATGGCCGGCAGCAGGTGGCCCGACGCCCCGCCAACTTGACACTTGTCATTTCTGTCCTTGGGGGTTGGCGGGGTATCTGCACAGAGGTAGGAGGTGGCAGAATCGAGACTTGGTGAGTTTTCCAAACAAACGTCTCGAGCCTCCAGGTCTGCAGAGACCGACCAGGGCTGCCGCCCAACCGACTATTCACCCTTTTTGGGCGGGAATTTAT
>NW_027250994.1:25000-27500 GCF_044704955.1 Pristiophorus japonicus
TGGTCTCGCTGGCGCAACCGAAGTGCCAGGCTGGATAACTCATTAACCAGAAGGCGGCTGGAGGCAGGCAGGGCTGATGGCTGAGGCCGGGTGGAGGCCACCCGCGGCCGGGAAAGTCAAAAGTCCCGTTGTGTGGAAGTCTATGAGGTCAGATTCGGCCGCCTTACCGGGCCTGCGGTTGATGGTTTCCCGCTTGGGCAAGCGAGTCGGCCCGGCAAAGTGGCCACTTGCATTTTCTGGCAAGTGTCTGCGAACAACGTTAATGAGTTGAACCTCGGCAATTGTCGGAAGTCCCGATGAAGAAATGAAAATGCCCCTTTTGCGGGGATTTGGATGCTCATGGCCGGCAGCAGGTGGCCCGACGCCCCGCCAACTTGACACTTGTCATTTCTGTCCTTGGGGGTTGGCGGGGTATCTGCACAGAGGTAGGAGGTGGCAGAATCGAGACTTGGTGAGTTTTCCAAACAAACGTCTCGAGCCTCCAGGTCTGCAGAGACCGACCAGGGCTGCCGCCCAACCGACTATTCACCCTTTTTGGGCGGGAATTTATTCCCTTTTTGCCCATTTTTCGGGTTTTTGGTCGGGCTTCAAAAGCGGCTGCCCGAGGCCTGGCAGAGGCCGGGGCATGGTCCCCGATCGCGCCAGGCGGCTCGCGCGACCCGATTAGGCCCCGAAAGGAGTCGGGAAATCGGCAGACCTGCCCGAGTTCAGCCCGGGGGGGGCGGGGGGCAGGTCGGTTCGGCTCAAATCATTAACCAAAGCCGAGACTTGGTCTCGCTGGCGCAACCGAAGTGCCAGGCTGGATAACTCATTAACCAGAAGGCGGCTGGAGGCAGGCAGGGCTGATGGCTGAGGCCGGGTGGAGGCCACCCGCGGCCGGGAAAGTCAAAAGTCCCGTTGTGTGGAAGTCTATGAGGTCAGATTCGGCCGCCTTACCGGGCCTTCGGTTGATGGTTTCCCGCTTGGGCAAGCGAGTCGGCCCGGCAAAGTGGCCACTTGCATTTTCTGGCAAGTGTCTGCGAACAACGTTAATGAGTTGAACCTCGGAAATTGCCGGAAGTCCCGATGAAGAAATGAAAATGCCCCTTTTGCGGGGATTTGGATGCTCATGGCCGGCAGCAGGTGGCCCGACGCCCCGCCAACTTGACACTTGTCATTTCTGTCCTTGGGGGTTGGCGGGGTATCTGCACAGAGGTAGGAGGTGGCAGAATCGAGACTTGGTGAGTTTTCCAAACAAACGTCTCGAGCCTCCAGGTCTGCAGAGACCGACCAGGGCTGCCGCCCAACCGACTATTCACCCTTTTTGGGCGGGAATTTATTCCCTTTTTGCCCATTTTTCGGGTTTTTGGTCGGGCTTCAAAAGCGGCTGCCCGAGGCCTGGCAGAGGCCGGGGCATGGGCCCCGATCGCGCCAGGCGGCTCGCGCGACCCGATTAGGCCCCGAAAGGAGTCGGGAAATCGGCAGACCTTGCCGAGTTCAGCCCGCGGTGGCGGGGGGCAGGTCGGTTCGGCTCAAATCATTAACCAAAGCCGAGACTTGGTCTCGCTGGCGCAACCGAAGTGCCAGGCTGGATAACTCATTAACCAGAAGGCGGCTGGAGGCAGGCAGGGCTGATGGCTGAGGCCGGGTGGAGGCCACCCGCGGCCGGGAAAGTCAAAAGTCCAGTTGTGTGGAAGTCTATGAGGTCAGATTCGGCCGCCTTACCGGGCCTTCGGTTGATGGTTTCCCGCTTGGGCAAGCGAGTCGGCCCGGCAAAGTGGCCACTTGCATTTTCTGGCAAGTGTCTGCGAACAACGTTAATGAGTTGAACCTTGGAAATTGCCGGAAGTCCCGATGAAGAAATGAAAATGCCCCTTTTGCGGGGATTTGGATGCTCATGGCCGGCAGCAGGTGGCCCGACGCCCCGCCAACTTGACACTTGTCATTTCTGTCCTTGGGGGTTGGCGGGGTATCTGCACAGAGGTAGGAGGTGGCAGAATCGAGACTTGGTGAGTTTTCCAAACAAACGTCTCGAGCCTCCAGGTCTGCAGAGACCGACCAGGGCTGCCGCCCAACCGACTATTCACCCTTTTTGGGCGGGAATTTATTCCCTTTTTGCCCATTTTTCGGGTTTTTGGTCGGGCTTCAAAAGCGGCTGCCCGAGGCCTGGCAGAGGCCGGGGCATGGTCCCCGATCGCGCCAGGCGGCTCGCGCGACCCGATTAGGCCCCGAAAGGAGTCGGGAAATCGGCAGACCTGCCCGAGTTCAGCCCGGGGGGGGCGGGGGGCAGGTCGGTTCGGCTCAAATCATTAACCAAAGCCGAGACTTGGTCTCGCTGGCGCAACCGAAGTGCCAGGCTGGATAACTCATTAACCAGAAGGCGGCTGGAGGCAGGCAGGGCTGATGGCTGAGGCCGGGTGGAGGCCACCCGCGGCCGGGAAAGTCAAAAGTCCCGTTGTGTGGAAGTCTATGAGGTCAGATTCGGCCGCCTTACCGGGCCTTCGGTTGATGGTTTCCCGCT
>NW_027250994.1:40000-42500 GCF_044704955.1 Pristiophorus japonicus
GTACCTGCACAGAGGTAGGAGGTGGCTGATCGAGAATTGGTGAGTTTTCCAAAGTCACGTCTCGAGCCTCCAGGTCTGCAGAGACCGACCAGGGCTGCCGCCCAACCGACTATTCACCCTTTTTGGGCGGGAATTTTTTCCATTTTTGTCCATTTTTCGGGTTTTTGGTCGGGCTTCAAAAACGGCAGCCCGAGGCCTGGCAGAGGCCGGGGCATGTCCCCGGTCGCGCCAGGCGGCTCGCGCGACCCGATTAGGCCCCGAAAGGAGTCGGGAAATCGGCAGACCTGCCCGAGTTCAGCCCGGGGGAGGCGGGGGGCAGGTCGGTTCGGCTCAAATCATTAACCAAAGCCGAGACTTGGTCTCGCTGGCGCAACCGAAGTGCCAGGCTGGATAACTCATTAACCAGAAGGCGGCTGGAGGCAGGCAGGGCTGATGGCTGAGGCCGGGTGGAGGCCACCCGCGGCCGGGAAAGTCAAAAGTCCCGTTGTGTGGAAGTCTATGAGGTCAGATTCGGCCGCCTTACCGGGCCTGCGGTTGATGGTTTCCCGCTTGGGCAAGCGAGTCGGCCCGGCAAAGTGGCCACTTGCATTTTCTGGCAAGTGTCTGCGAACAACGTTAATGAGTTGAACCTCGGCAATTGTCGGAAGTCCCGATGAAGAAATGAAAATGCCCCTTTTGCGGGGATTTGGATGCTCATGGCCGGCAGCAGGTGGCCCGACGCCCCGCCAACTTGACACTTGTCATTTCTGTCCTTGGGGGTTGGCGGGGTATCTGCACAGAGGTAGGAGGTGGCAGAATCGAGACTTGGTGAGTTTTCTAAACAAACGTCTCGAGCCTCCAGGTCTGCAGAGACCGACCAGGGCTGCCGCCCAACCGACTATTCACCCTTTTTGGGCGGGAATTTATTCCCTTTTTGCCCATTTTTCGGGTTTTTGGTCGGGCTTCAAAAGCGGCTGCCCGAGGCCTGGCAGAGGCCGGGGCATGGTCCCCGATCGCGCCAGGCGGCTCGCGCGACGCGATTAGGCCCCGAAAGGAGTCGGGAAATCGGCAGACCTGCCCGAGTTCAGCCCGCGGGGGCGGGGGGCAGGTCGGTTCGGCTCAAATCATTAACCAAAGCCGAGACTTGGTCTCGCTGGCGCAACCGAAGTGCCAGGCTGGATAACTCATTAACCAGAAGGCGGCTGGAGGCAGGCAGGGCTGATGGCTGAGGCCGGGTGGAGGCCACCCGCGGCCGGGAAAGTCAAAAGTCCCGTTGTGTGGAAGTCTATGAGGTCAGATTCGGCCGCCTTACCGGGCCTTCGGTTGATGGTTTCCCGCTTGGGCAAGCGAGTCGGCCCGGCAAAGTGGCCACTTGCATTTTCTGGCAAGTGTCTGCGAACAACGTTAATGAGTTGAACCTCGGCAATTGTCGGAAGTCCCGATGAAGAAATGAAAATGCCCCTTTTGCGGGGATTTGGATGCTCATGGCCGGCAGCAGGTGGCCCGACGCCCCGCCAACTTGACACTTGTCATTTCTGTCCTTGGGGGTTGGCGGGGTATCTGCACAGAGGTAGGAGGTGGCAGAATCGAGACTTGGTGAGTTTTCCAAACAAACGTCTCGAGCCTCCAGGTCTGCAGAGACCGACCAGGGCTGCCGCCCAACCGACTATTCACCCTTTTTGGGCGGGAATTTATTCCCTTTTTGCCCATTTTTCGGGTTTTTGGTCGGGCTTCAAAAGCGGCTGCCCGAGGCCTGGCAGAGGCCGGGGCATGGGCCCCGATCGCGCCAGGCGGCTCGCGCGACCCGATTAGGCCCCGAAAGGAGTCGGGAAATCGGCAGACCTTGCCGAGTTCAGCCCGCGGTGGCGGGGGGCAGGTCGGTTCGGCTCAAATCATTAACCAAAGCCGAGACTTGGTCTCGCTGGCGCAACCGAAGTGCCAGGCTGGATAACTCATTAACCAGAAGGCGGCTGGAGGCAGGCAGGGCTGATGGCTGAGGCCGGGTGGAGGCCACCCGCGGCCGGGAAAGTCAAAAGTCCCGTTGTGTGGAAGTCTATGAGGTCAGATTCGGCCGCCTTACCGGGCCTTCGGTTGATGGTTTCCCGCTTGGGCAAGCGAGTCGGCCCGGCAAAGTGGCCACTTGCATTTTCTGGCAAGTGTCTGCGAACAACGTTAATGAGTTGAACCTTGGAAATTGCCGGAAGTCCCGATGAAGAAATGAAAATGCCCCTTTTGCGGGGATTTGGATGCTCATGGCCGGCAGCAGGTGGCCCGACGCCCCGCCAACTTGACACTTGTCATTTCTGTCCTTGGGGGTTGGCGGGGTATCTGCACAGAGGTAGGAGGTGGCAGAATCGAGACTTGGTGAGTTTTCCAAACAAACGTCTCGAGCCTCCAGGTCTGCAGAGACCGACCAGGGCTGCCGCCCAACCGACTATTCACCCTTTTTGGGCGGGAATTTATTCCCTTTTTGCCCATTTTTCGGGTTTTTGGTCGGGCTTCAAAAGCGGCTGCCCGAGGC
>NW_027250994.1:55000-57500 GCF_044704955.1 Pristiophorus japonicus
GCCAAACGAAGGCGGGGACGTTAGTGTGGCAGAAGGGCATGTCTTTAAGCCGTCGGGCGAATGTCCCTGCCAGTTGGAATCTTTTCGGGAAAAAGGGTGAAAAAATCGGAAAGGCCTAGCCGTCCGCCGTGGGGTGCGTTCGCTCGGGCTCGGCCAGCCGCGTCGATGGGTGCCGGAACGGTGCGGCTGCGCTCCGGGAGTGCGGAGATACGGCCTGTCAAGTTTCGTCCCGGAAGTCTGGATGGAGCTAAATCCGAAGCCGTTTGCGGGAAATTAGTTCCAGGGCTCGGCGACCGAAGTCAAATCCGTCCCGCCAACTTGACACTTGTCATTTCTGTCCTTGGGGGTTGGCGGGGTACCTGCACAGAGGTAGGAGGTGGCTGATCGAGAATTGGTGAGTTTTCCAAAGTCACGTCTCGAGCCTCCAGGTCTGCAGAGACCGACCAGGGCTGCCGCCCAACCGACTATTCACCCTTTTTGGGCGGGAATTTTTTCCATTTTTGTCCATTTTTCGGGTTTTTGGTCGGGCTTCAAAAACGGCAGCCCGAGGCCTGGCAGAGGCCGGGGCATGTCCCCGGTCGCGCCAGGCGGCTCGCGCGACCCGATTAGGCCCCGAAAGGAGTCGGGAAATCGGCAGACCTGCCCGAGTTCAGCCCGGGGGAGGCGGGGGGCAGGTCGGTTCGGCTCAAATCATTAACCAAAGCCGAGACTTGGTCTCGCTGGCGCAACCGAAGTGCCAGGCTGGATAACTCATTAACCAGAAGGCGGCTGGAGGCAGGCAGGGCTGATGGCTGAGGCCGGGTGGAGGCCACCCGCGGCCGGGAAAGTCAAAAGTCCCGTTGTGTGGAAGTCTATGAGGTCAGATTCGGCCGCCTTACCGGGCCTGCGGTTGATGGTTTCCCGCTTGGGCAAGCGAGTCGGCCCGGCAAAGTGGCCACTTGCATTTTCTGGCAAGTGTCTGCGAACAACGTTAATGAGTTGAACCTCGGCAATTGTCGGAAGTCCCGATGAAGAAATGAAAATGCCCCTTTTGCGGGGATTTGGATGCTCATGGCCGGCAGCAGGTGGCCCGACGCCCCGCCAACTTGACACTTGTCATTTCTGTCCTTGGGGGTTGGCGGGGTATCTGCACAGAGGTAGGAGGTGGCAGAATCGAGACTTGGTGAGTTTTCCAAACAAACGTCTCGAGCCTCCAGGTCTGCAGAGACCGACCAGGGCTGCCGCCCAACCGACTATTCACCCTTTTTGGGCGGGAATTTATTCCCTTTTTGCCCATTTTTCGGGTTTTTGGTCGGGCTTCAAAAGCGGCTGCCCGAGGCCTGGCAGAGGCCGGGGCATGGTCCCCGATCGCGCCAGGCGGCTCGCGCGACCCGATTAGGCCCCGAAAGGAGTCGGGAAATCGGCAGACCTGCCCGAGTTCAGCCCGGGGGGGGCGGGGGGCAGGTCGGTTCGGCTCAAATCATTAACCAAAGCCGAGACTTGGTCTCGCTGGCGCAACCGAAGTGCCAGGCTGGATAACTCATTAACCAGAAGGCGGCTGGAGGCAGGCAGGGCTGATGGCTGAGGCCGGGTGGAGGCCACCCGCGGCCGGGAAAGTCAAAAGTCCCGTTGTGTGGAAGTCTATGAGGTCAGATTCGGCCGCCTTACCGGGCCTTCGGTTGATGGTTTCCCGCTTGGGCAAGCGAGTCGGCCCGGCAAAGTGGCCACTTGCATTTTCTGGCAAGTGTCTGCGAACAACGTTAATGAGTTGAACCTCGGAAATTGCCGGAAGTCCCGATGAAGAAATGAAAATGCCCCTTTTGCGGGGATTTGGATGCTCATGGCCGGCAGCAGGTGGCCCGACGCCCCGCCAACTTGACACTTGTCATTTCTGTCCTTGGGGGTTGGCGGGGTATCTGCACAGAGGTAGGAGGTGGCAGAATCGAGACTTGGTGAGTTTTCCAAACAAACGTCTCGAGCCTCCAGGTCTGCAGAGACCGACCAGGGCTGCCGCCCAACCGACTATTCACCCTTTTTGGGCGGGAATTTATTCCCTTTTTGCCCATTTTTCGGGTTTTTGGTCGGGCTTCAAAAGCGGCTGCCCGAGGCCTGGCAGAGGCCGGGGCATGGGCCCCGATCGCGCCAGGCGGCTCGCGCGACCCGATTAGGCCCCGAAAGGAGTCGGGAAATCGGCAGACCTTGCCGAGTTCAGCCCGCGGTGGCGGGGGGCAGGTCGGTTCGGCTCAAATCATTAACCAAAGCCGAGACTTGGTCTCGCTGGCGCAACCGAAGTGCCAGGCTGGATAACTCATTAACCAGAAGGCGGCTGGAGGCAGGCAGGGCTGATGGCTGAGGCCGGGTGGAGGCCACCCGCGGCCGGGAAAGTCAAAAGTCCCGTTGTGTGGAAGTCTATGAGGTCAGATTCGGCCGCCTTACCGGGCCTTCGGTTGATGGTTTCCCGCTTGGGCAAGCGAGTCGGCCCGGCAAAGTGGCCACTTGCATTTTCTGGCAAGTGTCTGCG
>NW_027250994.1:70000-75000 GCF_044704955.1 Pristiophorus japonicus
TCTTTGGCCGGCGGAGGTGCAGCCGTTGGCTGGAGACCGCTTTCCGACGGCTATCTCCGCTGGTGGGCCAGCTGTGCTCGTCGGGTGCGCGGCGCGGGGAAGAGGAAGGCAAGCGGCATCGAACGCTACCACATTCCTGCGGGCCGACCCGAAGCCGAGCGCGCTGGAAGTCCGCGAAATGCAACCGGAGAAGAAAGTCTGAATGTGGCAACTGATGAACTGAAAATTGTCGGCGGCAAATGGTTAACCAAATGGGTTGAAGGTGGCAAACCATTAACCGAAAACTCTGGCAAATGGTTAACCGGCGTGTTAAGATGGTATCTTTAATAAAAGACGGAAATGACGAAGCCAACATAGCCAAACGAAGGCGGGGACGTTAGTGTGGCAGAAGGGCATGTCTTTAAGCCGTCGGGCGAATGTCCCTGCCAGTTGGAATCTTTTCGGGAAAAAGGGTGAAAAAATCGGAAAGGCCTAGCCGTCCGCCGTGGGGTGCGTTCGCTCGGGCTCGGCCAGCCGCGTCGATGGGTGCCGGAACGGTGCGGCTGCGCTCCGGGAGTGCGGAGATACGGCCTGTCAAGTTTCGTCCCGGAAGTCTGGATGGAGCTAAATCCGAAGCCGTTTGCGGGAAATTAGTTCCAGGGCTCGGCGACCGAAGTCAAATCCGTCCCGCCAACTTGACACTTGTCATTTCTGTCCTTGGGGGTTGGCGGGGTACCTGCACAGAGGTAGGAGGTGGCTGATCGAGAATTGGTGAGTTTTCCAAAGTCACGTCTCGAGCCTCCAGGTCTGCAGAGACCGACCAGGGCTGCCGCCCAACCGACTATTCACCCTTTTTGGGCGGGAATTTTTTCCATTTTTGTCCATTTTTCGGGTTTTTGGTCGGGCTTCAAAAACGGCAGCCCGAGGCCTGGCAGAGGCCGGGGCATGTCCCCGGTCGCGCCAGGCGGCTCGCGCGACCCGATTAGGCCCCGAAAGGAGTCGGGAAATCGGCAGACCTGCCCGAGTTCAGCCCGGGGGAGGCGGGGGGCAGGTCGGTTCGGCTCAAATCATTAACCAAAGCCGAGACTTGGTCTCGCTGGCGCAACCGAAGTGCCAGGCTGGATAACTCATTAACCAGAAGGCGGCTGGAGGCAGGCAGGGCTGATGGCTGAGGCCGGGTGGAGGCCACCCGCGGCCGGGAAAGTCAAAAGTCCCGTTGTGTGGAAGTCTATGAGGTCAGATTCGGCCGCCTTACCGGGCCTGCGGTTGATGGTTTCCCGCTTGGGCAAGCGAGTCGGCCCGGCAAAGTGGCCACTTGCATTTTCTGGCAAGTGTCTGCGAACAACGTTAATGAGTTGAACCTCGGCAATTGTCGGAAGTCCCGATGAAGAAATGAAAATGCCCCTTTTGCGGGGATTTGGATGCTCATGGCCGGCAGCAGGTGGCCCGACGCCCCGCCAACTTGACACTTGTCATTTCTGTCCTTGGGGGTTGGCGGGGTATCTGCACAGAGGTAGGAGGTGGCAGAATCGAGACTTGGTGAGTTTTCCAAACAAACGTCTCGAGCCTCCAGGTCTGCAGAGACCGACCAGGGCTGCCGCCCAACCGACTATTCACCCTTTTTGGGCGGGAATTTATTCCCTTTTTGCCCATTTTTCGGGTTTTTGGTCGGGCTTCAAAAGCGGCTGCCCGAGGCCTGGCAGAGGCCGGGGCATGGTCCCCGATCGCGCCAGGCGGCTCGCGCGACCCGATTAGGCCCCGAAAGGAGTCGGGAAATCGGCAGACCTGCCCGAGTTCAGCCCGGGGGGGGCGGGGGGCAGGTCGGTTCGGCTCAAATCATTAACCAAAGCCGAGACTTGGTCTCGCTGGCGCAACCGAAGTGCCAGGCTGGATAACTCATTAACCAGAAGGCGGCTGGAGGCAGGCAGGGCTGATGGCTGAGGCCGGGTGGAGGCCACCCGCGGCCGGGAAAGTCAAAAGTCCCGTTGTGTGGAAGTCTATGAGGTCAGATTCGGCCGCCTTACCGGGCCTTCGGTTGATGGTTTCCCGCTTGGGCAAGCGAGTCGGCCCGGCAAAGTGGCCACTTGCATTTTCTGGCAAGTGTCTGCGAACAACGTTAATGAGTTGAACCTCGGAAATTGCCGGAAGTCCCGATGAAGAAATGAAAATGCCCCTTTTGCGGGGATTTGGATGCTCATGGCCGGCAGCAGGTGGCCCGACGCCCCGCCAACTTGACACTTGTCATTTCTGTCCTTGGGGGTTGGCGGGGTATCTGCACAGAGGTAGGAGGTGGCAGAATCGAGACTTGGTGAGTTTTCCAAACAAACGTCTCGAGCCTCCAGGTCTGCAGAGACCGACCAGGGCTGCCGCCCAACCGACTATTCACCCTTTTTGGGCGGGAATTTATTCCCTTTTTGCCCATTTTTCGGGTTTTTGGTCGGGCTTCAAAAGCGGCTGCCCGAGGCCTGGCAGAGGCCGGGGCATGGGCCCCGATCGCGCCAGGCGGCTCGCGCGACCCGATTAGGCCCCGAAAGGAGTCGGGAAATCGGCAGACCTTGCCGAGTTCAGCCCGCGGTGGCGGGGGGCAGGTCGGTTCGGCTCAAATCATTAACCAAAGCCGAGACTTGGTCTCGCTGGCGCAACCGAAGTGCCAGGCTGGATAACTCATTAACCAGAAGGCGGCTGGAGGCAGGCAGGGCTGATGGCTGAGGCCGGGTGGAGGCCACCCGCGGCCGGGAAAGTCAAAAGTCCAGTTGTGTGGAAGTCTATGAGGTCAGATTCGGCCGCCTTACCGGGCCTTCGGTTGATGGTTTCCCGCTTGGGCAAGCGAGTCGGCCCGGCAAAGTGGCCACTTGCATTTTCTGGCAAGTGTCTGCGAACAACGTTAATGAGTTGAACCTTGGAAATTGCCGGAAGTCCCGATGAAGAAATGAAAATGCCCCTTTTGCGGGGATTTGGATGCTCATGGCCGGCAGCAGGTGGCCCGACGCCCCGCCAACTTGACACTTGTCATTTCTGTCCTTGGGGGTTGGCGGGGTATCTGCACAGAGGTAGGAGGTGGCAGAATCGAGACTTGGTGAGTTTTCCAAACAAACGTCTCGAGCCTCCAGGTCTGCAGAGACCGACCAGGGCTGCCGCCCAACCGACTATTCACCCTTTTTGGGCGGGAATTTATTCCCTTTTTGCCCATTTTTCGGGTTTTTGGTCGGGCTTCAAAAGCGGCTGCCCGAGGCCTGGCAGAGGCCGGGGCATGGTCCCCGATCGCGCCAGGCGGCTCGCGCGACCCGATTAGGCCCCGAAAGGAGTCGGGAAATCGGCAGACCTGCCCGAGTTCAGCCCGGGGGGGGCGGGGGGCAGGTCGGTTCGGCTCAAATCATTAACCAAAGCCGAGACTTGGTCTCGCTGGCGCAACCGAAGTGCCAGGCTGGATAACTCATTAACCAGAAGGCGGCTGGAGGCAGGCAGGGCTGATGGCTGAGGCCGGGTGGAGGCCACCCGCGGCCGGGAAAGTCAAAAGTCCCGTTGTGTGGAAGTCTATGAGGTCAGATTCGGCCGCCTTACCGGGCCTTCGGTTGATGGTTTCCCGCTTGGGCAAGCGAGTCGGCCCGGCAAAGTGGCCACTTGCATTTTCTGGCAAGTGTCTGCGAACAACGTTAATGAGTTGAACCTCGGAAATTGCCGGAAGTCCCGATGAAGAAATGAAAATGCCCCTTTTGCGGGGATTTGGATGCTCATGGCCGGCAGCAGGTGGCCCGACGCCCCGCCAACTTGACACTTGTCATTTCTGTCCTTGGGGGTTGGCGGGGTATCTGCACAGAGGTAGGAGGTGGCAGAATCGAGACTTGGTGAGTTTTCCAAACAAACGTCTCGAGCCTCCAGGTCTGCAGAGACCGACCAGGGCTGCCGCCCAACCGACTATTCACCCTTTTTGGGCGGGAATTTATTCCCTTTTTGCCCATTTTTCGGGTTTTTGGTCGGGCTTCAAAAGCGGCTGCCCGAGGCCTGGCAGAGGCCGGGGCATGGGCCCCGATCGCGCCAGGCGGCTCGCGCGACCCGATTAGGCCCCGAAAGGAGTCGGGAAATCGGCAGACCTGCCCGAGTTCAGCCCGCGGTGGCGGGGGGCAGGTCGGTTCGGCTCAAATCATTAACCAAAGCCGAGACTTGGTCTCGCTGGCGCAACCGAAGTGCCAGGCTGGATAACTCATTAACCAGAAGGCGGCTGGAGGCAGGCAGGGCTGATGGCTGAGGCCGGGTGGAGGCCACCCGCGGCCGGGAAAGTCAAAAGTCCCGTTGTGTGGAAGTCTATGAGGTCAGATTCGGCCGCCTTACCGGGCCTGCGGTTGATGGTTTCCCGCTTGGGCAAGCGAGTCGGCCCGGCAAAGTGGCCACTTGCATTTTCTGGCAAGTGTCTGCGAACAACGTTAATGAGTTGAACCTTGGAAATTGCCGGAAGTCCCGATGAAGAAATGAAAATGCCCCTTCTGCGGGGATTTGGATGCTCATGGCCGGCAGCAGGTGGCCCGACGCCCCGCCAACTTGACACTTGTCATTTCTGTCCTTGGGGGTTGGCGGGGTGCCCGGAGATTTTCGGGAACACGATTTTCAGAACATTTTTACGACAGCGGGTACACTTTGAAAGCGCCCGAAAAGTGATGCTTTGCTGAAAGGTGCTCAATCTCAGGAAAGAGACCTTTGAAAAGAGCACTTGGAAAGTCACAAAATGAACGGTGTGCGAGACTTGGAACAATTTTGACAAAGTCTTTTGTTGTACTTTTCAAACTCTTTGGTGTTTTGCTGAAATCGTACTCTGGGAGCCAGCAGCCCCGCTTGTACCCGTGCCCGGCTCTCAGGACAGACTAGTTTCCAACGGCCCTCCGTCTTTGCGCAACAAAGGACGCTGTCTGTCACAGATGCAAGCCCCTGAGTGAGGGAAATCTGTTTTACTGAGTAGTTAAGCACACGCGCAGTTCTTTCACCAAGTTCCCCTGCGTGTTGTGTGCTCGGTATCCACCGATCGATTT
>NW_027250995.1:0-15000 GCF_044704955.1 Pristiophorus japonicus
GGGGGAGGGTCGGGGAGTGTGGGGGAGTGTGGGGGAGGGTCGGGGAGTGTGGGGGAGGGTGGGGGAGTGTGGGGGAGGGTGGGGGAGTGTGGGTGAGGGTGGGGGAGTGTGGGTGAGGGTGGGGGAGTGTGGGTGAGGGTCGGGGAGTGTGGGGGAGTGTGGGGGAGTGTGGGGGAGTGTGGGGGAGTGTGGGGGAGTGTGGGGAGGGTCGGGGAGTGTGGGGGAGGGTCGGGGAGTGTGGGGGAGGGTCGGGGAGTGTGGGGGAGTGTGGGGGAGGGTCGGGGAGGGTGGGGGTGGGTCGGGGAGGGTGGGGGAGGGTCGATGAGTGTGGGGGAGGGTCGATGAGTGTGGGGGAGGGTCGGGGAGTGTGGGGGAGGGTCGGGGAGTGTGGGGGAGGGTCGGGGAGTGTGGGGGAGGGTCGGGGAGTGTGGGGGAGGGTCGGGGAGTGTGGGGGAGGGTCGGGGAGTGTGGGGGAGGGTCGGGGAGTGTGGGGGAGGGTCGGGGAGTGTGGGGGAGGGTCGGGGAGTGTGGGGGAGGGTCGGGGAGTGTGGGGGAGGGTCGGGGAGTGTGGGGGAGGGTCGGGGAGTGTGGGGGAGGGTCGGGGAGTGTGGGGGAGGGTCGGGGAGTGTGGGGGAGGGTCGGGGAGTGTGGGGGAGGGTCGGGGAGTGTGGGGGAGGGTCGGGGAGTGTGGGGGAGGGTCGGGGAGTGTGGGGGAGGGTCGGGGAGTGTGGGGGAGGGTCGGGGAGTGTGGGGGAGGGTCGGGGAGTGTGGGGGAGGGTCGGGGAGTGTGGGGGAGGGTCGGGGAGTGTGGGGGAGGGTCGGGGAGTGTGGGGGAGGGTCGGGGAGTGTGGGGGAGGGTCGGGGAGTGTGGGGGAGTGTGGGGGAGTGTGGGGGAGTGTGGGTGATGGTCGGGGAGTGTGGGTGATGGTCGGGGAGTGTGGGTGATGGTCGGGGAGTGTGGGTGATGGTCGGGGAGTGTGGGTGATGGTCGGGGAGTGTGGGTGAGGGTCGGGGAGTGTGGGTGAGGGTCGGGGAGTGTGGGTGAGGGTCGGGGAGTGTGGGTGAGGGTCGGGGAGTGTGGGTGAGGGTCGGGGAGTGTGGGTGAGGGTCGGGGAGTGTGGGTGAGTGTGGGGGAGGGTCGGGGAGTGTGGGTGATGGTCGGGGAGTGTGGGTGATGGTCGGGGAGTGTGGGGGAGGGTCGGGGAGTGTGGGTGATGGTCGGGGAGTGTGGGTGATGGTCGGGGAGTGTGGGTGATGGTCGGGGTGTGTCGGGGAGGGTGTGGGGAGTGTGGGGAGTGTGGGGTAGTGTGGGGGAGTGTCGGGGAGTGTGGGGGAGTGTGGGTGATGGTCGGGGTGTGTCGGGGAGGGTGTGGGGAGTGTGGGGAGTGTGGGGTAGTGTGGGGAGTGTGGGGTAGTGTGGGGGAGTGTCGGGGAGAGTCGGGGAGTGTCGGGGAGTGTGGGTGAGGTTCGGGGAGTGTCGGGGAGTGTGGGTGAGGGTCGGGGTGTGTCGGGGAGGGTGTGGGGAGTGTGGGGAGTGTGGGGTAGTGTGGGGGAGTGTCGGGGAGTGTGGGGGAGTGTGGGTGATGGTCGGGGAGTGTGGGTGATGGTGCACACACACACTGTTTGAGGGCGGAGCTGCAGAGCAGAGTGTTACCGTTTGTTCCACTGCCCAAACGCTGAGGGTTATAGGAACACAGCGCGTGGTCTCGGAAGCGAGTCCTGCCCAGCAACCCCTCCTGGTCACCTGCTCAGCATTTACACCTACAATTTAAAATTCTCATCCTTCTTTTCAACTCTCTCCATGGCCCGATCTCTGTAATCCCCTCCAGCCCCTCAACCCCCCGAGATGTCTGCACTCCTCTAATGCTGCCCCTTATTATAATCGCTCCACCATCGGTGGCCGTGCCTTCTGTAGCCTGGGCCCCAAGCTCTGGAACTCCCTCCCTAAACCTCCCCGTATCTCTACCTCCTTCAACACGCTCCTAACACCTGTATCTCGAACCCAGCTTTTGGTCACCAGTCTCAATAGAATCATAGAATGATACATAGAAACATAGAAACTAGGTGCAGGAGTAGGCCATTCGGCCCTTCGAGCCTGCACCACCATTCAATAAGATCATGGCTGATCATTCACCTCAGTACCCCTTTCCTGCTTTCTCTCCATACCCCTTGATCCCTTTAGCCGTAAGGGCCATATCCAACTCCCTCTTGAATATATCCAGTGAACTGGCCTCAACAACTCTCTGCGGCAGGGAATTCCACAGGTTAACAACTCTCTGAGTGAAGAAGTTTCTCCTCATCTCAGTCCTAAATGGCCTCCCCTTATCCTGAGACTGTGTCCCCTGGTTCTGGACTTCCCCAGCATCGGGAACATTCTTCCTGCATCTAACCTGTCCAGTCCCGTCAGAATCTTATATGTTTCTATGAGATCCCCTCTCACCCTTCTAAACTCCAGTGTACAAAGGCCCAGTTGATCCAGTCTCTCCTCATATGACAGTCCTGCCATCCCGGGAATCAGTCTGGTGAACCTTCGCTGCACTCCCTCAATAGCAAGAACGTCCTTCCTCAGATTAGACCAAAACTGAACACGATATTCCAGGTGAGACCTCACCAAGGCCCTGTACAACTGCAGTAAGACCTCCCTGCTCCTATACTCAAATCCTCTCGCTATGAAGGCCAACATACCATTTGCCTTCTTCACCACCTGCTGTACCTGCATGCCAACCTTCAATGACTGATGTACCATGACACCCAGGTCTCGTTGTACCTCCCCTTTTCCTAATCTGTCACCATTCAGATAATATTATGCCTTCCTGTTTTTGCCCCCAAAGTGGATAACCTCACATTTATCCACATTATACTGCATCTGCCATGTATTTGCCCACTCACCTAACCTGTCCAAATCACCCTGCAGCCTCTTAACATCCTCCTCACAGCTCACACCGCCACCCAGCTTAGTGTCATCTGCAAACTTGGAGATATTACATTCAATTCCTTCGTCCAAATCATTAATGTATATTGTAAATAGCTGGGGTCCCAGCACTGAGCCCTGCGGCACCCCACTAGTCACTGCCTGCCATTCTGAAAAGGACCCGTTTATCCCGACTCTCTGCTTCCTGTCTGCCAACCAGTTCTCTATCCACGTCAGTACATTACCCCCAATACCATGTGCTTTAATTTTGCACAACAATCTCTTGTGTGGGATCTTATCAAAAGCCTTTTGAAAGTCCAAATACACCACACCCACTGGTTCTCCCTTGTCCACTCTGCTAGTTACATCCTCAAAAAATTCCAGAAGGTTTGTCAAGCATGATTTCCCTTTCATTAATCCATGCTGACTTGGACCGATCCTGTCACTGCTTTCCAAATGCACTGCTATTTCATCTTTAATTATTGATTCCAACATTTTCCCCATGACTGATGTCAGGCTAACCGGTCTATAATTACCCGCTTTCTCTCTCCCTCCCTTTTTAAACAGTGGTGTTACATTAGCTACCCTCCAGTCCATAGGAACTGATCCAGAGTCGATAGACTGTGGAAAATGATCACCAATGCATCCACTATTTCTAGGGCCACTTCCTTAAGTACTCTGGGATGCAGACTATCAGGCCCTGGGGATTTATCGGCCTTCAATCCCATCAATTTCCCTAACACAATTTCCCGCCTAATAAGGATATCCTTCAGTTCCTCCTCACTAGACTCTCGGTCCCCTAGTACAATCGGAAGGTTATTTGTATCTTCCTTCGTGAAGACAGAACCAAAGTATTTGTTCAATTGGTCTGCCATTTCTTTGTTCCCCATTATAAATTCACCTGAATCTGACTGCAAGGGACCTACATTTGTCTTCACTAATCTTTTTCTCTTCACATATCTATAGAAGCTTTTGCAGTCAGTTTTTATGTTCCCGGCAAGCTTCCTCTCGTACTCTATTTTCCCCCTCCTAATGAAACCCTTTGTCCTCCTCTGCTGAATTCTAAATTTCTCCCAGTCCTCAGGTTTGTTGCTTTTTCTGGCCAATTTATATGCCTCTTCCTTGGATTTAACACTATCCTTAATTTCCCTTGTTAGCTACAGTTGAGACACCTTCCCCATTTTATTTTTACTCCAGACAGGGATGTACAATTGCTGAAGTTCATCCATGTGATCTTTAAATGTTTGCCATTGCCTATCCACAGTCAACCCTTTAAGTATCACTCGCCAGTCTATTCTAGCCAATTCACGTCTCATACCGTCGAAGTTACCTTTCCTTAAGTTCAGGACCCTAGTTTCCAAATTAACTGTTTCATTCTCCATCTTAATAAAGAATCCTACCATATTATGGTCACTCTTACCCAAGGGGCCTCGCACAACAAGATTGTTAATTATTCCTCTCTCATTACACATCATCCAGTCTAGGATGGCCAGCTCTCTGGTTGGTTCCTCCACATATTGGTCTGGAAAACCATCCCTAATACACTCCAGGAAATCCTCCTCCACCGCATTGCTACCAGTTTGGTTAGCCCAATCAATATGTAGATTAAAGTCGCCCATGATAACTGCTGTACCTTTATTGCACATATCCCTAATTTCTTGTTTGATTCTGTCCCCAACCTCACTACTACTGTTTGGTGGTCTGTACACAACTCCCACTAGCGTTTTCTGCCCTTTGGTATTCCGCACTCCACCCATACCGATTCCACATCATCCAGGCTAATGTCCCACCTAACTATTGCATTAATTTCCTCTTTAACCAGCAACGCCACCCCACCTCCTTTTCCTCTCTGTCTATCCTTCCGAAATGTTGAATACCCCTGGATGTTGAGTTCCCAGCCTTGGTCGCCCTGGAGCCATGTCTCCGTGATGCCAATTCCATCGTATCCATTAACTGCTATCTGCGCAGTTAATTCATCCACCTTATTCCGAATACTCCTCACATTGAGGCACAGAGCCTTCAGGCTTGTTTTTTTAACACACTTTGACCCTTTAGGATTTTGCTGTAAAGTGGCCCTTTCTGTTTCTTGCCTTGGGTTTCTCTGCCCTCCACTTTTACTATTCTCCTTTCTATCTTTTGCTTCTGTCTCCCTTTTATTTCCCTCTGTCTCCCTGCATAGGTTCCCATCCCCCTGCCATGTTAGTGTTGGGAAGATGAAGGCTCCTGCTGCCTGACTCTGACAGCTCGTCTCCCTGCACTGAGCGAAGAGGAGGACAGGCACAGCATTGTTCTCACAGCCCAGGGCTACATTTTCCAATCTTTGAAGTTTGTGTCTCAACAGAAACCTCAGCCTGATCTGTGTGAGCCCCACCCTCTTCAGAACAAATCTCGGCCTGTTTGTGTCCTTCACAGACAATCGCAAAGTGGTTACAGCCCAGAAACAGGCCAGTCATAGAATCATAGGCCCCACAGCCCAGAAACACACCAGTCATAGAATCATAGGCCCCACAGCCCAGAAACAGACCAGTCATAGAATCATAGGCCCCACAGCCCAGAAACAGACCAGTCATAGAATCATAGGCCCCACAGCCCAGAAACAGACCAGTCATAGAATCATAGGCCCCACAGCCCAGAAACAGGCCAGACATAGAATCATAGGCCCCACAGCCCAGAAACAGACCAGTCATAGAATCATAGGCCCCACAGCCCAGAAACACACCAGTCATAGAATCATAGGCCCCACAGCCCAGAAACAGGCCAGTCATAGAATCATAGGCCCCACAGCCCAGAAACACACCAGTCATAGAATCATAGGCCCCACAGCCCAGAAACAGACCAGTCATAGAATCATAGGCCCCACAGCCCAGAAACAGACCAGTCATAGAATCATCGTCCCCACAGCCCAGAAACAGGTCAGTCATAGAATCATCGTCCCCACAGCCCAGAAACAGGCCAGTCATAGAATCATAGGCCCCACAGCCCAGAAACACACCAGTCATAGAATCATCGTCCCCACAGCCCAGAAACAGGTCAGTCATA
Organism: Pristiophorus japonicus; assembly: GCF_044704955.1. NCBI lineage: Eukaryota > Metazoa > Chordata > Chondrichthyes > Pristiophoridae > Pristiophorus > Pristiophorus japonicus. The sequence goes on from NW_027250995.1 coordinate 5,951, forward strand.
GAATCATCGTCCCCACAGCCCAGAAACAGACCAGTCATAGAATCATAGGCCCCACAGCCCAGAAACAGACCAGTCATAGAATCATAGGCCCCACAGCCCAGAAACAGGTCAGTCATAGAATCATAGGCCCCACAGCCCAGAAACAGGCCAGTCATAGAATCATAGGCCCCACAGCCCAGAAACAGGTCAGTCATAGAATCATAGGCCCCACAGCCCAGAAACAGGCCAGTCATAGAATCATAGGCCCCACAGCCCAGAAACAGGTAAGTCATAGAATCATAGGCCCCACAGCCCAGAAACAGGCCAGTCATAGAATCATAGGCCCCACAGCCCAGAAACAGACCAGTCATAGAATCATAGGCCCCACAGCCCAGAAACAGGTCAGTCATAGAATCATAGGCCCCACAGCCCAGAAACAGGCCAGTCATAGAATCATCGTCCCCACAGCCCAGAAACAGGTCAGTCATAGAATCATCGTCCCCACAGCCCAGAAACAGGTCAGTCATAGAATCATAGGCCCCACAGCCCAGAAACAGGTCAGTCATAGAATCATAGGCCCCACAGCCCAGAAACAGACCAGTCATAGAATCATAGGCCCCACAGCCCAGAAACAGGCCAGTCATAGAATCATAGGCCCCACAGCCCAGAAACAGGCCAGTCATAGAATCATCGTCCCCACAGCCCAGAAACAGGTCAGTCATAGAATCATAGGCCCCACAGCCCAGAAACAGGTCAGTCATAGAATCATAGGCCCCACAGCCCAGAAACAGGCCTGTCATATAATCATAGGCCCCACAGCCCAGAAACAGGTCAGTCATAGAATCATAGGCCCCACAGCCCAGAAACAGGCCAGTCATAGAATCATAGGCCCCACAGCCCAGAAACAGGCCTGTCATATAATCATAGGCCCCACAGCCCAGAAACAGGTCAGTCATAGAATCATAGGCCCCACAGCCCAGAAACAGGTCAGTCATAGAATCATAGGCCCCACAGCCCAGAAACAGGCCTGTCATATAATCATAGGCCCCACAGCCCAGAAACAGGTCAGTCATAGAATCATAGGCCCCACAGCCCAGAAACAGACCAGTCATAGAATCATAGGCCCCACAGCCCAGAAACAGGTCAGTCATAGAATCATAGGCCCCACAGCCCAGAAACAGGCCTGTCATATAATCATAGGCCCCACAGCCCAGAAACAGGTCAGTCATAGAATCATAGGCCCCAAAGCCCAGAAACAGGCCAGTCATAGAATCATAGGCCCCACAGCCCAGAAACAGGCCAGTCATAGAATCATAGGCCCCACAGCCCAGAAACAGGTCAGTCATAGAATCATAGGCCCCACAGCCCAGAAACAGATCAGTCATAGAATCATAGGCCCCACAGCCCAGAAACAGACCAGTCATAGAATCATAGGCCCCACAGCCCAGAAACAGGTCAGTCATAGAATCATAGGCCCCACAGCCCAGAAACAGACCAGTCATAGAATCATAGGCCCCACAGCCCAGAAACAGGTCAGTCATAGAATCATAGGCCCTACAGCCCAGAAACAGACCATAGAAACATAGAAAATAGGTGCAGGAGTAGGCCATTCGGCCCTTCTAGCCTGCACCACCATTCAATGAGTTCATGGCTGAACATTCAACTTCAGTACCCCATTCCTGCTTTCTCACCATACCCCTTGATCCCCCGAGTAGTAAGGACTTCATCTAACTCCTTTTTGAATATATTTAGTGAATTGGCCTCAACAACTTTCTGTGGTAGAGAATTCCACAGGTTCACCACTCTCTGGGTGAAGAAGTTTCTCCTCATCTCGGTCCTAAATGGCCTCCCACTTATCCTTAGACTGTGACCCCTGGTTCTGGACTTCCCCAACATTGGGAACATTCTTCCTGCATCTAACCTGTCTAACCCCGTCAGAATTTTAAATGTTTCTATGAGGTCCCCTCTCATTCTTCTGAACTCCAGTGAATACAAGCCCAGTTGATCCAGTCTTTCTTGATAGGTCAGTCCCACCATCCCAGGAATCAGTCTGGTGAATCTTCGCTGCACTCCCTCAATAGCAAGAATGTCCTTCCTCAGGTTAGGAGACCAAAACTGTACACAATACTCCAGGTGTGGCTTCACCAAGGCCCTGTACAACTGTAGCAACACCTCCCTGCCCCTGTACTCAAATCCCCTCACTATGAAGGCCAACATGCCATTTTCTTTCTTAACCGCCTGCTGTACCTGCATGCCAACCTTCAATGACTGATGTACCATGACACCCAGGTCTCGTTGCACCTTCCCTTTTCCTAATCTGTCACCATTCAGATAATAGTCTATCTCTCTGTTTTTACCACCAAAGTGGATAACCTCACATTTATCCACATTCTACCAGTCATAGAATCATAGGCCCCACAGCCCAGAAACAGATCAGTCATAGAATCATAGGCCCCACAGCCCAGAAAAAGGTCAGTCATAGAATCATAGGCCCCACAGCCCAGAAACAGGCCAGTCATAGAATCATAGGCCCCACAGCCCAGAAACAGACCAGTCCTAGAATCATAGGCCCCACAGCCCAGAAACAGGTCAATCATATAATCATAGGCCCCACAGCCCCGAAACAGGTCAGTCATAGAATCATAGGCCCCACAGCCCGGAAGCAGGCCAGTCATAGAATCATAGGCCCCACAGCCCAGAAACAGGCCAGTCATAGAATCATAGGCCCCACAGCCCAGAAACAGACCATAGAAACATAGAAAATAGGTGCAGGAGTAGGCCATTCGGCCCTTCTAGCCTGCACCACCATTCAATGAGTTCATGGCTGAACATTCAACTTCAGTACCCCATTCCTGCTTTCTCGCCATACCCCTTGATCCCCCGAGTAGTAAGGACTTCATCTAACTCCTTTTTGAATATATTTAGTGAATTGGCCTCAACAACTTTCTGTGGTAGAGAATTCCACAGGTTCACCACTCTCTGGGTGAAGAAGTTCCTCCGCATCTCGGTCCTAAATGGCCTCCCACTTATCCTTAGACTGTGACCCCTGGTTCTGGACTTCCCCAACATTGGGAACATTCTTCTTGCATCTAACCTGTCTAACCCCGTCAGAATTTTAAATGTTTCTATGAGGTCCCCTCTCATTCTTCTGAACTCCAGTGAATACAAGCCCAGTTGATCCAGTCTTTCTTGATAGGTCAGTCCCACCATCCCGGGAATCAGTCTGGTGAATCTTCGCTGCACTCCCTCAATAGCAAGAATGTCCTTCCTCAGGTTAGGAGACCAAAACTGTACATAATACTCCAGGTGTGGCCTCACCAAGGCCTTGTACAACTGTAGCAACACCTCCCTGCCCCTGTACTCAAATCCCCTCACTATGAAGGCCAACATGCCATTTTCTTTCTTAACCGCCTGCTGTACCTGCATGCCAACCTTCAATGACTGATGTACCATGACACCCAGGTCTCTTTGCACCTCCCCTTTTCCTAATCTGTCACCATTCAGATAATAGTCTATCTCTCTGTTTTTACCACCAAAGTGGATAACCTCACATTTATCCACATTCTACCAGTCATAGAATTATAGGCCCTACAGCCCAGAAACAGGTCAGTCATAGAATCATAGGCCCTACAGGCCAGAAACAGGCCAGTCAGAGAATCATAGGCCCCACAGCCCAGAAACAGGTCAGTCATAGAATCATACGCCCCACAGCCCAGAAACAGGCCAGTCAGAGAATCATAGGCCCCACAGCCCAGAAACAGACCAGTCCTAGAATCATATTCCCCACAGCCCAGAAACAGATCAGTCATAGAATCATAGGACCCACAGCCCAGAAACAGACCAGTCCTAGAATCATAGGCCCCACAGCCCAGAAACAGATCAGTCATAGAATCATAGGCCCCACTGCCCAGAAACAGACCAGTCATATAATCATAGGCCCCACAGCCCAGAAACAGGCCAGTCATAGAATCATAGGCCCCACAGCCCAGAAACAGATCAGTCATAGAATCATAGGCCCCACAGCCCAGAAACAGGCCAGTCATAGAATCATAGGCCCCACAGCCCAGAAACAGGCCAGTCATAGAATCATAGGCCCCACAGCCCAGAAACAGGTCAGTCATAGAATCATAGGCCCCACAGCCCAGAAACAGGCCAGTCATAGAATCATAGGCCCCACAGCCCAGAAACAGGCCAGTCATAGAATCATAGGCCCCACAGCCCAGAAACAGGCCAGTCATAGAATCATAGGCCCCACAGCCCAGAAACAGGTCAGTCATAGAATCATAGGCCCCACAGCCCAGAAACAGGCCAGTCATAGAATCATAGGCCCCACAGCCCAGAAACACACCAGTCATAGAATCATAGGCCCCACAGCCCAGAAACAGGCCAGTCATAGAATCATAGGCCCACAGCCCAGAAACAGGCCAGTCATAGAATCATAGGCCCCACAGTCCAGAAACAGACCAGTCATAGAATCATAGGCCCCACAGCCCAGAAACAGGCCTGTCATAGAATCATAGGCCCCACAGCCCAGAAACAGACCAGTCCTAGAATCATAGGCCCCACAGCCCAGAAACAGGTCAGTCATAGAATCATAGGCCCCACAGCCCAGAAACAGGTCAGTCATAGAATCATAGGCCCCACAGCCCAGAAACAGGCCAGTCATAGAATCATAGGCCCCACAGCCCAGAAACAGGCCAGTCATAGAATCATAGGCCCCACAGCCCAGAAACAGACCAGTCATAGAATCATAGGCCCCACAGCCCAGAAACAGACCAGTCATAGAATCATAGGCCCCACAGCCCAGAAACAGACCAGTCATAGAATCATAGGCCCCACAGCCCAGAAACAGACCAGTCATAGAATCATAGGCCCCACAGCCCAGAAACAGGTCAGTCATAGAATCATAGGCCCCACAGCCCAGAAACAGACCAGTCATAGAATCATAGGCCCCACAGCCCAGAAACAGGCCAGTCATAGAATCATAGGCCCCACAGCCCAGAAACAGGTCAGTCATAGAATCATCGACCCCACAGCCCAGAAACAGGTCAGTCATAGAATCATAGGCCCCACAGCCCAGAAACAGACCAGTCATAGAATCATATGCCACACAGCCCAGAAACAGGCCAGTCATAGAATCATAGGCCCCACAGCCCAGAAACAGGCCAGTCATAGAATCATAGGCCCCACAGCCCAGAAACAGGCCAGTCATAGAATCATAGGCCACACAGCCCAGAAACAGGTCAGTCATAGAATCATAGGCCCCACAGCCCAGAAACAGGCCAGTCATAGAATCATAGGCCCCACAGCCCAGAAACAGGCCAGTCATAGAATCATAGGCCCCACAGCCCAGAAACAGGCCAGTCATAGAATCATAGGCCCCACAGCCCAGAAACACACCAGTCATAGAATCATAGGCCCCACAGCCCAGAAACAGGCCAGTCATAGAATCATAGGCCCCACAGCCCAGAAACAGATCAGTCATAGAATCATAGGCCCCACAGCCCAGAAACAGACCAGTCATAAAATCATAGGCCCCACAGCCCAGAAACAGGCCAGTCATAGAATCATAGGCCCCACAGCCCAGAAACAGGCCAGTCATAGAATCATAGGCCCCACAGCCCAGAAACACACCAGTCATAGAATCATAGGCCCCACAGCCCAGAAACAGACCAGTCATAGAATCATAGGCCCCACAGCCCAGAAACAGATCAGTCATAGAATCATAGGCCCCACAGCCCAGAAACAGGCCCGTCATAGAATCATAGGCCCCACAGCCCAGAAACAGGCCAGTCATAGAATCATAGGCCCCACAGCCCAGAAACAGATCAGTCATAGAATCATAGGCCCCACAGCCCAGAAACAGGCCCGTCATAGAATCATAGGCCCCACAGCCTAGAAACAGGCCAGTCATAGAATCATAGGCCCCACAGCCCAGAAACAGACCCGTCATAGAATCATAGGCCCTACAGCCCAGAAACAGGTCAGTCATAGAATCATAGGCCCCACAGCCCAGAAACAGGTCAGTCATAGAATCATAGGCCCCACAGCCCAGAAACAGATCAGTCATAGAATCATAGGCCCTACAGCCCAGAAACAGACCAGTCCTAGAATCATAGGCCCCACAGCCCAGAAACAGATCAGTCATAGAATCATAGGCCCTACAGCCCAGAAACAGGTCAGTCATAGAATCATAGGCCCCACAGCCCCGAAACAGGTCAGTCATAGAATCATAGGCCCCACAGCCCCGAAACAGACCAGTCATAGAATCATAGGCCCCACAGCCCAGAAACACACCAGTCATAGAATCATAGGCCCCACAGCCCAGAAACAGGTCAGTCATAGAATCATAGGCCCCACAGCCCAGAAACAGGTCAGTCATAGAATCATAGGCCCCACAGCCCAGAAACAGGTCAGTCATAGAATCATAGGCCCCACAGCCCAGAAACAGGCCAGTCATAGAATCATAGGCCCCACAGCCCAGAAACAGGCCAGTCATAGAATCATAGGCCCCACAGCCCAGAAACAGGTCAGTCATAGAATCATAGGCCCCACAGCCCAGAAACAGGCCAGTCATAGAATCATAGGCCCCACAGCCCAGAAACAGGCCAGACATAGAATCATAGGCCCCACAGCCCAGAAACAGGCCAGTCATAGAATCATAGGCCCCACAGCCCAGAAACAGGCCAGTCATAGAATCATAGGCCCCACAGCCCAGAAACAGGCCAGTCATAGAATCATAGGCCCCACAGCCCCGAAACAGGTCAGTCATAGAATCATAGGCCCCACAGCCCAGAAACAGACCATTCGGCCCCTCAAGTCTGCAGCTTTCGAAGAGCTCTCCAGTTAGTCTCCCTGCCCCCTGCTCTTTCCCCATATTGCTGCACTTCTCTCTCCATCCAGTATTTATTCGAAGGCTACCGTTGTGTCTGCTTTCCCCACCTTACTATCAGCACGTGCATTCCCAGGTCGTCTGTGCTTCTGCTGTCCACCACCTTAAATCTGGGCCCTCTGCTTACCGGCACTCCCACCATTGCAAACCTTTTCTCTATTTATTCTCTCTGAACCCCTCATGGCTTTGAACACCTCGATCAACTCTCCCCTCAGCCCTGTCTGCTTTAAGGAGAAGCCCAGCTGTCAGTCTACCCATGTCACTGAAGTCCCTTGTCCCTGGAACCATTCTGCACCCTCTCCAAAGGCTTCACGTCCTTCCTATAATGTGCTGCCCACAATACTCTGGCTGGGGCTCGGGTATCGCCAGGTCGGTGTTCCTGCACCCCCTTTAAACCTGTATCCGTTACTTTATATTGTCTCTCCTTGTTCTCCCGACCAGAATACTTCTCCTCACACCTTCCTGCATTGAGTTCTGTCTGCCCCGTGGCCGCCCTTTCTACCAGCCTGACCATGTCCCCGTGAAGTCTGTCACTGTTCTCCTCGCTGTTTACAATACTTCAAAGTGACAGCCCCACCCACACCGCGGCTAGTGCTGTTGAGAGGTGGAGAGGACCAGAGTGACCTGGGAGTGGAGGACCAGAGTGACCTGGGAGTGGAGGACCAGAGTGACCTGGGAGTGGAGGACCAGAGGGACCTGGGAGTGGAGGACCAGAGGGACCTGGGAGTGGAGGACCAGAGGGACCTGGGAGTGGAGGACCAGAGGGACCTGGGAGTGGAGGACCAGAGGGACCTGGGAGTGGAGGACCAGAGGGACCTGGGAGTGGAGGACCAGAGGGACCTGGGAGTGGAGGACCAGAGGGACCTGGGAGTGGAGGACCAGAGTGACCTGGGAGTGGAGGACCAGCGGGACCTGGGAGTGGAGGACCAGAGTGACCTGGGAGTGGAGGACCAGAGTGACCTGGGAGTGGAGGACCAGAGTGACCTGGGAGTGGAGGACCAGAGTGACCTGGGAGTGGAGGACCAGAGTGACCTGGGAGTGGAGGACCAGAGTGACCTGGGAGTGGAGGACCAGAGTGACCTGGGAGTGGAGGACCAGAGTGACCTGGGAGTGGAGGACCAGAGGGACCTGGGAGTGGAGGACCAGAGGGACCTGGGAGTGGAGGACCAGAGGGACCTGGGAGTGGAGGACCAGAGGGACCTGGGAGTGGAGGACCAGAGGGACCTGGGAGTGGAGGACCAGAGGGACCTGGGAGTGGAGGACCAGAGGGACCTGGGAGTGGAGGACCAGAGTGACCTGGGAGTGGAGGACCAGAGGGACCTGAGAGTGGAGGACCAGAGGGACCTGGGAGTGGAGGACCAGAGGGACCTGGGAGTGGAGGACCAGAGGGACCTGGGAGTGGAGGACCAGAGGGACCTGGGAGTGGAGGACCAGAGTGACCTGGGAGTGGAGGACCAGCGGGACCTGGGAGTGGAGGACCAGCGGGACCTGGGAGTGGAGGACCAGCGGGACCTGGGAGTGGAGGACCAGAGGGACCTGGGAGTGGAGGACCAGAGGGACCTGGGAGTGGAGGACCAGAGGGACCTGGGAGTGGAGGACCAGAGGGACCTGGGAGTGGAGGACCAGAGTGACCTGGGAGTGGAGGACCAGAGGGACCTGGGAGTGGAGGACCAGAGGGACCTGGGAGTGGAGGACCAGAGGGACCTGGGAGTGGAGGACCAGAGGGACCTGGGAGTGGAGGACCAGAGGGACCTGAGAGTGGAGGACCAGAGGGACCTGGGAGTGGAGGACCAGAGGGACCTGGGAGTGGAGGACCAGAGGGACCTGGGAGTGGAGGACCAGAGGGACCTGGGAGTGGAGGACCAGAGGGACCTGGGAGTGGAGGACCAGAGGGACCTGGGAGTGGAGGACCAGAGGGACCTGGGAGTGGAGGACCAGAGGGACCTGGGAGTGGAGGGGACCTGGGAGTGGAGGATCAGAGGGACCTGGGAGTGGAGGACCAGAGTGACCTGGGAGTGGAGGACCAGAGTGACCTGGGAGTGGAGGACCAGAGTGACCTGGGAGTGGAGGACCAGAGTGACCTGGGAGTGGAGGACCAGAGGGACCTGGACCAGAGGGACCTGGGAGTGGAGGACCAGAGGGACCTGGGAGTGGAGGACCAGAGTGACCTGGGAGTGGA
>NW_027250995.1:20000-28912 GCF_044704955.1 Pristiophorus japonicus
ACTCACACTCCGCACACTCCGCACACTCACACTCCGCACACTCCGCACACACTCATCCACAGGCACAGGTAACGGCAAGGCCCACACTCACACTCCGCACACTCCGCACACTCACACTCCGCACACACTCATCCACAGGCACAGGTAACGGCAAGGGCCCGCACTCACACTCCGCACACTCACACTCCGCACACTCACACTCCGCACACTCCGCACACTCACACTCCGCACACTCACACTCCGCACACTCACACTCCGCACACTCATCCACAGGCACAGGTAACAGCAAGGGCCCGCACTCACACTCCGCACACTCACACTCCGCACACTCACACTCCGCACACTCCGCACACTCACACTCCGCACACTCACACTCCGCACACTCACACTCCGCACACTCATCCACAGGCACAGGTAACAGCAAGGGCCCGCACTCACACTCCGCACACTCACACTCCGCACACTCACTCCACACACACTCATCCACAGGCACAGGTAACAGCAAGGGCCCACACTCACACTCACACTCACACTCCGCACACACTCATCCACAGGCACAGGTAACAGCAAGGGCCCACACTCTCACTCCGCACACTCACACTCCGCACACTCACTCCACACACACTCATCCACAGGCACAGGTAACAGCAAGGGCCCACACTCTCACTCCGCACACTCACACTCCGCACACTCACTCCACACACACTCATCCACAGGCACAGGTAACAGCAAGGGCCCACACTCACACTCACACTCACACTCCGCACACACTCATCCACAGGCACAGGTAACAGCAAGGGCCCACACTCACACTCCGCACACTCACACTCACACTCACACTCCGCACACACTCATCCACAGGCACAGGTAACAGCAAGGGCCCGCACTCACACTCCGCACACTCCGCACACTCGCACTCCGCACTCACACTCCGCACACACTCACCCATACACACTCTCACACACACCCACTCTCACACTCTCACACTCTCACACACACACTCACATTCACACTCATACTCTCACACTCTCTCTCTGTCTCTCTCTCTCTCTCTGTCTCTCTCTCTCTCTCTCTGTCTCTCTCTCTCTCTCTCTCTGTCTCTGTCTCTCTATCTCTGTGTCTCTCTCTCTCTCTGTCTCTCTCTCTCTCTCTCTCTCTGTCTCTGTCTCTCTCTCTCTCTCTGTCTCTCTCTCTCTGTCTCTCTCTCTCTGTGTCTCTCTCTCTCTCTGTCTCTCTCTCTCTCACTCTCTGTCACTCTCTGTCACTCCCTCTGTCTCTCTGCCCGTCCCTAATTGCCCCTTGAGAAGGTGGTGGTGAGCTCCTTCTTGAACCGCTGCAGTCCGTGTGGTGAAGGTGCTCCCACAGTGCTGTTAGGGAGGGAGTTCCAGGATTGTGACCCAGCGATGATGAAGGAACAGCCGATATATTTCCCAGTCAGGATGGTGTGTGACTGGGAGGGGAACGTGGAGGTGGTGGTGTTCCCATGGACCTGCTGCCCTTGTCCTTCTAGGTGGTAGAGGTCGTGGGTTTGGGAGGTGCTGTTGAACAAGCCTTGGCGAGTTGCTGCAGTGCATCTTGTAGATGGTGCACACTGCAGCCAGGGGGCGCCGGTGGTGGAGGGAGTGAATGTTGGAGGTGGTGGAGGGAGTGAGTGTTGGAGGTGGTGAAGGGAGTGAGTGTTGGAGGTGGTGGAGGGAGTGAGTGTTGGAGGTGGTGGAGGGAGTGAGTGTTGGAGGTGGTGGAGGGAGTGAGTGTTGGAGGTGGTGGAGGGAGTGAGTGTTGGAGGTGGTGGAGGGAGTGAGTGTTGGAGGTGGTGGAGGGAGTGAGTGTTGAAGGTGGTGGAGGGAGTGAGTGTTGGAGGTGGTGGAGGGAGTGAGTGTTGGAGGTGGTGGAGGGAGTGAGTGTTGGAGGTGGTGGAGGGAGTGAGTGTTGGAGGTGGTGAGTGTTGGAGGTGGGGGAGGGAATGAGTGTTGGAGGTGGTGGAGGGAGTGAGTGTTGGAGGTGGGGGAGGGAGTGAGTGTTGGAGGTGGTGGAGGGAGTGAATATTGAAGGTGGGGGAGGGAGTGAGTGTTGGAGGTGGTGGAGGGAGTGAGTGTTGGAGGTGGTGGAGGGAGTGAGTGTTGGAGGTGGTGGAGGGGGTGAGTGTTGGAGGTGGTGGAGGGAGTGAGTGTTGGAGGTGGGGGAGGGGGTGAGTGTTGGTGGTGGTGGAGGGAGTGAGTGTTGGAGGTGGGGGAGGGGGTGAGTGTTGGAGGTGGTGGAGGGAGTGAGTGTTGGAGGTGGGGGAGGGGGTGAGTGTTGGAGGTGGTGGAGGGAGTGAGTGTTGGAGGTGGGGGAGGGAGTGAGTGTTGGAGGTGGTGGAGGGAGTGAATATTGAAGGTGGTGGAGGGAGTGAGTGTTGGAGGTGGGGGAGGGAGTGAGTGTTGGAGGTGGGGGAGGGAGTGAGTGTTGGAGGTGGGGGAGGGAGTGAGTGTTGGAGGTGGGGGAGGGAGTGAGTGTTGGAGGTGGGGGAGGGAGTGAGTGTTGGAGGTGGGGGAGGGAGTGAGTGTTGGAGGTGGTGGAGGGAGTGAGTGTTGGAGGTGGTGGAGGGAGTGAGTGTTGGAGGTGGTGGAGGGAGTGAGTGTTGGAGGTGGTGGAGGGAGTGAGTGTTGGAGGTGGTGGAGGGAGTGAGTGTTGGAGGTGATGGAGGGAGTGAGTGTTGGAGGTGGGGGAGGGAGTGAGTGTTGGAGGTGGTGGAGGGAGTGAGTGTTGGAGGTGGGGGAGGGGGTGAGTGTTGGAGGTGGGGGAGGGAGTGTGTTGGAGGTGGTGGAGGGAGTGAGTGTTGGAGGTGGTGGAGGGAGTGAGTGTTGGAGGTGGTGGAGGGAGTGAGTGTTGGAGGTGATGGAGGGAGTGAGTGTTGGAGGTGGTGGAGGGAGTGAGTGTTGGAGGTGGTGGAGGGAGTGAGTGTTGGAGGTGGTGGAGGGAGTGAGTGTTGGAGGTGGTGGAGGGAGTGAGTGTTGGAGGTGGTGGAGGGAGTGAGTGTTGGAGGTGGTGGAGGGAGTGAGTGTTGGAGGTGATGGAGGGAGTGAGTGTTGGAGGTGGTGGAGGGAGTGAGTGTTGGAGGTGGTGGAGGGAGTGAGTGTTGGAGGTGGGGGAGGGGGTGTGGATCAAGCGGCTGCTTTGTCCTGGATGGTGTTGAGCCTCGAGTGTTGGAGCTGCACCCTCCAGGCAAGTGGGGAGTGTCCCATCACACTCCTGACTTGTGTCCTGTAGATGGTGGGGGGCTTTGGGGAGTCAGGAGGGGAGACACTCCCCACAGAATACCCAGCCTCTGACCCGCTCGTGGCCACAGTATTTATGGCTGGTCCAGTTAAGTATCTGGTCAATGGTGACCCCCAGGGTGTTGATGGTGTCACCGTCACCCACTACAACATCACCCAACACACTCTGTGACCCCGGGATACACTCTGTGACCCCGGGACATTACTCTGTGACCCCGGGACATTACTCTGTGACCCCGGGATACACTCTGTGACCCCGGGACATTACTCTGTGACCCCGAGACCTTACTCTGTGACCCTGGGATATTACTTTGTGACCCGGGATATTACTCTGTGACTCCGGGATACACTCTGTGACCCCGGGACATTACTCTGTGACCCCGGGACATTACTCTGTGACCCCGGGACATTACTCTGTGACCCCGGGACATTACTCTGTGACCCCGGGATACACTCTGTGACCCCGGGACATTACTCTGTGACCCCGGGATATTACTCTGTGACCCCGGGGTGACCCCGGGACATTACTCTGTGACCCCGGGACATTACTCTGTGACCCCGGGATATTACTCTGTGACCCCGGGATATTACTCTGTGACCCCAGGCGTTACTCTGTGACCCCGGTATATTACTCTGTGACCCCGGGATACACTCTTTGACCCCGGGATACACTCTGTGACCCCGTGATATTACTCTGTGACCCCGGGATATTACTCTGTGACCCCAGGCGTTACTCTGTGACCCTGGAATACACTCTGTGACCCCGGGATATTACTCTGTGACCCCAGGCGTTACTCTGTGACCCCGGGATACACTCTGTGACCCCGGGATATTACTCTCTGACCCCAGGCGTTACTCTGTGACCCTGGGATATTACTCTGTGACCCCGGGATACACTCTGTGACCCCGGGATACACTCTGTGACCCCGGGATACACTCTGTGGCCCCGGGATACACTCTGTGACCCCGGGATACACTCTGTGACCCCGGGATACACTCTGTGACCCCGGGATACACTCTGTGACCCCGGGACATTACTCTGTGACCCCGGGATACACTCTGTGACCCCGGGATACACTCTGTGACCCCGGGATACACTCTGTGACCCCGGGATACACTCTGTGGCCCCGGGATACACTCTGTGACCCCGGGATACACTCTGTGACCCCGGGATACACTCTGTGACCCCGGGATACACTCTGTGACCCCGGGACATTACTCTGTGGCCCCGGGATACACTCTGTGGCCCCGGGATACACTCTGTGGCCCCGGGATACACTCTGTGGCCCCGGGATACACTCTGTGGCCCCGGGATACACTCTGTGACCCCGGGATACACTCTGTGGCCCCGGGCGTTGCTTTTCTCGGGAGTTGAGTTGTGACATGGGGTGCTTGTGGTGTGTCTGGACCTGTGTGAGCGATGTTACTTGCCCAGGCGCGAGCGAGCAGTGTGTCGGTTTCGAGCTGGATGGATGTTTGCAGGGGGCGTGTGTTCCTGGCACAGGATGAATACAGACTGCCTTCTGCAGGGTGTGTTCCGAGTGCATTGCGGGACAGCTATGAAAGTTGTAGCTTTAGGCTGAGGGTGTTAAATCCCGCCCGCTGTTTGCCGTGTACGGATCAGGTTACCTGCCGCACCTCCCCAACACACCCTGCCCCTGCCCCTGCCTCGCCTGGCTGTGCACAGTCTCGGCGGCTGGAGATGGTGCCAGACTGCTCGCTCCGAGCACACAGCTCACCGTACACACACACACACGCACACACTCGGCTGTGTGGGCCAGGGAAGGCCAGCCAGGCACTGCAAGATGCTGAAGTCCCTGAAGAAGAGGAGGAAGCGGAGCTCACAGCGTTTAAGCAGCTCTTCGGGCTCCCTGACTGACTCCTCGGATCGGGTGGTGATGCTGTGTGAGGAGATCGCCCCAGAGCCGGCTCCACACTCCAGCACCTCGATGTCTGCTTCCCTCTACTCGATCCACTCCACACTACGACTGACGGAACTGTAAGCTCAGCCCTCCCTGCCCCTCCAGGCAATCCTCCCTCCACTCGCTAAGCTGCTGTGTGTCTGGGCCTGCCTTAGTGCTCGAACAGGTCACACTGCCTTCCTGCAACGCGGTGTCTGTGCTTGGGGCTCTCTGCCAACTGTCTGCACCGAGCTCTGAATCGCCCCCAAAACTTCACACAGCTCTCCAAACTCTGGCACTGCGCAGCACGCAGGAATTTAACAATTCAATCAGTGTCCTGCCACTGTTGTACCCGGAAAGGGATAGTGTTTCACTTGGTGTGTGTGAGTGTGAGAGTGTGAGAGAGAGTGTGTGTGTGAGAGTGTGAGAGTGTGAGAGTGTGAGTAAGTGTGAGAGAGTGTGAGAGAGTGTGTGAGAGTGTGTGAGAGTGTGTGAGAGTGTGTGAGAGTGTGTGAGAGTGTGTGAGAGTGTGTGAGAGTGTGTGTGAGAGTGTGTGTGAGAGTGTGTGTGAGAGTGTGTGTGAGAGTGTGTGTGAGAGTGTGTGTGAGAGTGTGTGTGAGAGTGTGTGTGAGAGTGTGTGTGAGAGTGTGTGTGAGAGTGTGTGTGAGAGTGTGTGTGAGAGAGTGTGAGAGTGTGAGTGTGAGTAAGTGAGTGTGAGAGTGTGTGTGTGAGTAAGTGAGTGTGAGAGAGAGTGTGAGAGAGTGTGAGTAAGTGAGTAAGTGAGTGTGAGTGTGTGAGTGAGAGTGTGTGTGTGTGTGAGAGTGTGAGAGAGTGAGAGTGTGTGTGTCTGTGTGAGAGAGAGTGTGAGAGGGTGTGGGTGTGTGTGTGTGTGTGTGTGTGTGTGTGTGTGTGAGAGAGGGTGTGTGTGTGTGTGAGTGTGAGAGAGTGAGTGTGTGTGAGAGAGTGTGTGAGTGTGTGTGTGTGAGTGTGTGAGAGTGTGTGTCTGTGTGTGTGTGTGAGTGTGTGTGAGTGTCTGTGTATGAGAGAGAGTGTGAATGTGTGTGTGTGTGTGTCTGTGTGAGAGTGTGTGTGTATGAGAGAGAGAGAGAGAGTGTGTGTTTGTGTGTCTGAGAGTGTGTGTATAAGAGAGTGAGAGAGTGTGTGTGAATGTGTGTGTGTGTGTCTGTGTGAGTGTGTGAGAGTGTGTGTATGAGAGAGAGTGAGAGTGAGAGTGTGTGTGTGTGTGTGTGTGTGAGAGAGAGGGTGTGTGTGTGTTTGAGCGAGAGAGTGTGTGTCTGTGTGAGTGTATGTGTGAGAGAGAGAGAGTGTGTGTGTGTGTGTCTGTGTGTGAGAGAGAGAGTGTGTGTGTGTGTGTCTGTGTGTTTGAGAGAGAGTGGGTGTGGGTGTGTGTGTCGGGGTGTGAGAGTGTGTGTGTGTCTGTGTGTTTGAGAGAGAGAGTGTGTGTGTCTGTGTGTGTGTGTGCATGTGTCAGGGTTTGTGTGAGAGAGAGTGTGTGTGTGTGTATGTCTGTGTGTTTGAGAGAGTGTGTGAGTGTGTGTGTGTGTGTGTGTGTGTGTGTGTGTCAGGGTGTGTGTGTGAGAGAGAGTAGGTGTGGGTGTGTGTGTCAGGGTGTGTGTGAGAGAGAGTGGGTGTGGGTATGTGTGTCAGAGTGTGTATGAGAGAGAGTGGGTGTGGGTGTGTGTGTCAGGGTGTGTGTGTGAGCGTGGGTGTGTGTGTCGGGGTGTGGGTGTGTGTGTCGGGGTGTGTGTGTGTCGGGGTGTGTGTGTGTCGGGGTGTGTGTGTGTCGGGGTGTGTGTGTGTGTGTCGGTGTGTGTGTGTGAGCGTGGGTGTGGGTGTGTGTGTCGGTGTGTGTGTGTGAGCGTGGGTGTGGGTGTGTGTGAGCGTGGGTGTGGGTGTGTGTGTGTGTGGGTGTGGGTGTGTGTGTGTGTGTGAGCGGGGGTGTGTGTGTGAGCGGGGGTGTGTGTGTGTGAGCGGGGGGGTGTGTGTGTGAGCGGGGGGGTGTGTGTGTGAGCGGGGGTGTGTGTGTGTGAGCGGGGGGGTGTGTGTGTGAGCGGGGGGGTGTGTGTGTGAGCGGGGGGGGTGTGTGTGAGCGGGGGGGTGTGTGTGTGAGCGGGGGGGTGTGTGTGTGAGCGGGGGTGTGTGTGTGAGCGGGGGTGTGTGTGTCGGGGTGTGTGTGAGCGTGGGTGTCGGGGTGTGTGTGTGTCGGGGTGTGTGTGTGTCGGGGTGTGTGTGTGTCGGGGTGTGTGTGTGTCGGGGTGTGTGTGTGTCGGGGTGTGTGTGTGTCGGTGTGTGTGTGTGAGCGTGGGTGTGGGTGTGTGTGTCGGTGTGTGTGTGTGAGCGTGGGTGTGTGTGTGAGCGGGGGTGTGTGTGTGAGCGGGGGTGTGTGTGTGAGCGGGGGTGTGTGTGTGAGCGGGGGTGTGTGTGTGAGCGGGGGTGTGTGTGTGAGCGGGGGTGTGTGTGTGAGCGGGGGTGTGTGTGTGAGCGGGGGGGTGTGTGTGTGAGCGGGGGGGTGTGTGTGTGAGCGGGGGGGTGTGTGTGTGAGCGGGGGGGGTGTGTGTGAGCGGGGGGGTGTGTGTGTGAGCGGGGGGGGGTGTGTGTGAGCGGGGGGTGTGTGTGTGAGCGGGGGTGTGTGTGTGAGCGGGGGTGTGTGTGTGAGCGGGGGTGTGTGTGTGAGCGGGGGGGTGTGTGTGTGAGCGGGGGTGTGGGTGTGGGTGTGTGTGTGTGTGTGAGCGGGGGGTGTGTGTGTGTGAGCGGGGGGGTGTGTGTGTGAGCGGGGGGTGTGTGTGTGAGCGGGGGTGTGTGTGTGTGAGCGGGGGGTGTGTGTGTGAGCGGGGGGGTGTGTGTGTGAGCGGGGGGTGTGTGTGTGAGCGGGGGTGTGTGTGTGTGAGCGGGGGTGTGTGTGTGTGAGCGGGGGGTGTGTGTGTGAGCGGGGGGGTGTGTGTGTGAGCGGGGGTGTGTGTGAGCGTGTCGGGGTGTGTGTGTGTCGGGGTGTGTGTGTGTCGGGGTGTGTGTGTGTCGGGGTGTGTGTGTGTCGGGGTGTGTGTGTGTGTCGGGGTGTGTGTGTGAGCGGGGGTGTGTGTGTGAGCGGGGGGTGTGGTGTGGGTGTCGGTGTGTGTGTGTGAGCGGGGGTGTGTGTGAGCGGGGTGTGTGTGAGCGGGGGTGTGTGTGTGAGCGGGGGGGTGTGTGTGTGAGCGGGGGTGTGTGTGTGAGCGGGGGGGTGTGTGTGAGCGGGGGGTGTGTGTGTGAGCGGGGGTGTGTGTGAGCGGGGTGTGTGTGTGTGAGCGGGGGTGTGTGTGTGAGCGGGGGTGTGTGTGTGAGCGGGGGTGTGTGTGTGAGCGGGGGTGTGTGTGAGCGGGGGTGTGTGTGTGTCGGGGTGTGTGTGTGTCGGTGTGTGTGTGTGAGCGTGGGTGTGGGTGTGTGTGTCGGTGTGTGTGTGTGAGCGTGGTGTGTGTGTGAGCGTGGGTGTGTGTGTGAGCGGGGGTGTGTGTGTGAGCGGGGTGTGTGTGTGAGCGGGGGTGTGTGTGTGAGCGGGGGTGTGTGTGTGAGCGGGGGGTGTGTGTGTGAGCGGGGGTGTGTGTGTGAGCGGGGGGGTGTGTGTGTGAGCGGGGGTGTGTGTGTGTCGGGGTGTGTGTGTGTCGGTGTGTGTGTGTGAGCGGGGGTGTGTGTGTGAGCGGGGGTGTGTGTGTGTGAGCGGGGGTGTGTGTGTGTGAGCGGGGGTGTGTGTGTGTCGGGG
>NW_027250995.1:29112-54112 GCF_044704955.1 Pristiophorus japonicus
CCCCCCCCCCCCCCCCCCCCCCCCCCCTCTCTCTCTCTTTCCCTCCCCAGTCTTCTCTCTCTCTCTCCACCCCCAGTCTCTCTCTTCTCCCTCCCTCCCGTCACACTCTCTCTCTCCCGGCCCAGTCTCTCTCTCCCTCTCTCTCCCCCGCAGTCTCTCTCTCTCTTTCCCTTTCCAGTCTCTCTCTCTCTCTCTCTCTCCACCCAGTCTCTCTCTCTCTCCCTCCCCCCAGTCACACTCTCTCTCTCCCGGCCCAGTCTCTCTCTCTCTCTCCCCCGCAGTCTCTCTCTCTCCCCCCAGTCTCTCTACCCCCAGTCTCTCTCTCTCTCCCCCCCAGTCTCTCTCTCTCTCTCTCTCCCCCCAGTCTCTCTACCCCAGTCTCTCTCTCTCTCCCCCAGTCTCTCTCTCTCTCTCTCTCTCTCTCCCCCCCAGTCTCTCTCTCTCTCACATACAGTACAATCTCTGAGAATTAAGACATTTTATCAGTGGATCAGGTTTGAGTGAGCAGGTTCCAACAGCTACTCACACTAATCAGTCCGTCACAGAGCAAGAATTTAATCCCCAAACTAATCCCACTGCTCCGCTCTCTCCCCATGGCCCTGTATCAATCCCAAACTAATCCCACTGCCCCGCTCTCTCCCATAGTCCTGTATCAATCCCAAACTAATCCCACTGCCCCGCTCTCTCCATAGCCCTGTATCAATCCCCAAACTAATCCCACTGCCCCGCTCTCTCCATAGCCCTGTATCAATCCCAAACTAATCCCACTGCCCCGCTCTCTCCCCATTCACAAAGGAAGATACAAATAACCTTCTGAAGGTACTAGGGGACCGAGGGTCTAGTAAGAAGGAGGAACTGAAGGATATCCTTATTAGTCAGGAAATTGTGTTAGGGAAATTGATGGGATTGAACATAAGAACGTAAGAATTAGGAACAGGAGTAGGCCATCTAGCCCCTCGAGCCTGCTCCGCCATTCAACAAGATCATGGCTGATCTGGCCGTGGACTCAGCTCCACTTACCCGCCCGCTCCCCGTAACCCGTAATTCCCTTATTGGTTAAAAATCTATCTATCTGTGACTTGAATACAGTCAATGAGCTAGCCTCAACTGCTTCCTTGGGCAGAGAATTCCACAGATTCACAACCCTCTGGGAGAAGAAATTCCTTCTCAACTCGGTTTTAAATTGGCTCCCCCGTATTTTGAGGCTGTGCCCCCTAGTTCTAGTCTCCCCGACCAGTGGAAACAACCTCTCTGCCTCTATCTTGTCTATCCCTTTCATTATTTTAAATGTTTCTATAAGATCACCCCTCATCCTTCTGAACTCCAACGAGTAAAGACCCAGTCTACTCAATCTATCATCATAAGGTAACCCCCTCATCTCCGGAATCAGCCTAGTGAATTGTCTCTGTACTAAACTCCAAAGCTAGTATATCCTTCCTTAAGTAAGGTGACCAAAACTGCACGCAGTACTCCAGGTGCGGCCTTACCAATACCTTATACAGTTGCAGCAAGACCTCCCTGCTTTTGTACTCCATTGAAGGCCGATAAATCCCCAGGGCCTGATAGTCTGCATCCCAGAGTACTTAAGGAAGTGGCCCTAGAAATAGTGGATGCATTGGTGGTCATTTTCGAACATTGTATTGACTCTGGATCAGTTCCTATGGACTGGAGGGTAGCTAATGTAACATCATTTTTTTAAAAAGGAGGGAGAGAGAAAACAGGTAATTATAGACCGGTTAGCCTGACATCAGTAGTAGGGAAAATGTTGGAATCAATTATTAAGGATGAAATAGCAGCGCATTTGGAAAGCAGTGACAGGATCGGTCCAAGTCAGCATGGATTTATGAAAGGGAAATCATGCTTGACAAATCTTCTAGAATTTTTTGAGGATGTAACTAGTAGAGTGGACAAGGGAGAACCAGTGGATGTGGTGTATTTGGACTTTCAAAAGACTTTTGACAAGGTCCCACACAAGAGATTGGTGTGTAACATTAAAGCACATGGTATTGGGGATAATGTACTGATGTGGATAGAGAACTGGTTGGCAGACAGGAAGCAGAGAGTCGGGATAAACGGGACCTTTTCAGAATGGCACGCAGTGACTAGTGGGGTGCCGCAGGGCTCAGTGCTGGGACCCCAGCTATTTACAATATACATCAACGATTTAGATGAAGGAATTGAGTGTAATATCTCCAAGTTTGCAGATGACACTAAGCTGGGTTGCGGTGTGAGCTGTGAGGTGGATGCTAAGAGGCTGCAGGGTGACTTGGACAGGTTAGGTGAGTGGGCAAATGCATGGCAGATGCAGTATAATGTGGATACATGTGAGGTTATCCATTTTGGGGGCAAAAATCTGAAGGCAGAATATTATCTGAATGGCGGCAGATTAGGAAAAGGGGAGGTGCAACGAGACCCGGGTGTCATGGTTCATCAGTCACTGAAGGTTGGCATGCAGGTACAGCAGGCGGTGAAGAAGGCAAATGATATGTTGGCCTTCATAGCAAGGGGATTTGAGTATAGGAGCAGGGAGGTCTTACTGCAGTTGTACACGGCCTTGGTGAGGCCACACCTGGAATATTGTGTTCAGTTTTGGTCTCCTAATCTGAGGAAGGACGTTCTTGCTATTGAGGGAGTGCAGCGAAGGCTCACCAGACTGATTCCCGGGATGGCAGGAGGAGAGACTGGATTGACTGGGCCTTTATACACTGGAGTTTAGAAGGATGAGAGGGGATCTCATAGAACCAGAAAGATTCTGACGGGACTGGACAGGTTAGATGCAGGAAGAATGTTCCCGATGTTGGGGAAGTCCAGAACCAGGGGTCACAGTCTAAGGATAAGGGGTAGGCCATTTAGGACTGAGATGAGGAGAAACTTCTTCACTCAGAGAGTTGTTAACCTGTGGAATTCCCTGCCGCAGAGAGTTGTTGATGCCAGTTCACTGGATATATTCAAGAGGGAGTTAGATATGGCCCTTACGGCTAAAGGGATCAAGGGGTATGGAGAGAAAGCAGGAAAGGGGTACTGAGGGAATGATCAGCCATGATCTTATTGAATGGTGGTGCAGGCTCGAAGGGCCGAATAGCCTACTCCTGCACCTATTTTCTATGTTTCTAGCCCTGTATCAATCCCAAAGTAATCCCACTGTCCCACTCTCTCCCCTTGCCCCTGCAAACCAGACCCCTCCCCAGCCCCCCTCCCCACCAGCCCCCTCCCCGCGCCCACTCCCTGGAACACACCCCCCCGCCGGCCCCTCCCCAGACACCCCCCCTTCCCCCGATGTTGGTGCCGAGCTGATGCTGCAAGTCCCTCGAGCGACTCATTTGCATAAATGATTGACAGGTGGCGAGCAGGTTTGTGTGGCGGAAGGGAGCTCCCTAGTGGTGGGAGTGAAGAACTGCAATGGTGCCACGTCAAGGGCCAGGGCTTCGGGTAACCCCCGTGGGGGCGGGGGGGGGGGCTATTCCCGTGTGGGGGGGAGGGCGTTATTCCCGTGGGGGGGGGGGCATTATTCCCGTGGGGTTTAATCCCGATTGGCGGGGGGGGGGAGAGGGGGGTAATTGCCGTGGAGAGGGGGGTGTTATTCCCAGTTTGGGGAGGGTGGGGGGTTTATTCCCGATTTTGGGGGGGGTATTCCCGGTTTGGGGGGGGGGGTTAATCCCATGGAGCGAGGGGAGGGGTTATTCCCAGTTCAGAGGGGGGTTAATCCTGTGGAGAGAGCGGGGGGGGGGGGTTATTCCCGGTTTGTGGGGGAGGGTTATTCCCGTGGAGAGAGGGAGGGGTTATTCCCGGTTTGGGGGGGTTTAATCCCGTGGAGAGGGGGGGGGGGTTATTCCCGGTTTGGGAGGGGGATTAATCCCGTGGAGAGAAGGGGGTTATTCCCGATTTGGGGGGGGGGGGGGTAATCCCGTGGAGAGAGGGGGGGGTTATTCCCGGTTTGGGAGGGGGGTTAATCCCGTGGAGAGAGGGGGGTTATTCCCAGTTGGGGGGGGGGGTTAATCCTGTGGAGAGAGCGGGGGGGGGGGGGTTATTCCTGGTTTGGGGGGGGGGGGTTATTCCCGTGGAGAGAGGGGGGGGTTATTCCCGGTTTGGGGGGGGGGGTTAATCCCGTGGAGAGGGGGGGGTTATTCCCGATTTGGGGGGGGGGTAATCCCGTGGAGAGAGGGGGGGGTTATTCCCGGTTAGGGGGGTGGGGGGTTAATCCCGTGGAGAGAGGGGGGGGTTATTCCCGGTTAGGGGGGTGGGGGGTTAATCCCGTGGAGAGAGGGGGGGGGGGGAGTTATTCCCGTGGAGAGGGGGGTGTTATTCCCGGTTTGGATGGGGGCTAATCCCGGTGTGGGGGGAGGGGGGGTTATCCCGGGGGGTATCCTGTCGGAGTTTCCTCGTTCTGTCTCTGGGTCTCGAACGGTTGTAAATGCTGCTCCTGTTGCAGAAATGCCATGGCTGGAATTCCGCGGAGTCATTTGCAGCCTCAGGAATGCGGCCCGCCACACCCTGCACACACAGATAGGCTGTTCGCCCAGTAACGCTGCACTGTGTTCTCCGGACCACACCCTGCGGGCTGGAATGGAAGCTGAAACTCCACAGCACTGACTCACTGATCACCGGATCATCCATTACTGGTCTGGCAACGCCCGACTGCAGCAGCCCAGAACCGGAGACAGAAATAACCGAACAACTCATTCCACCCACGTGTTCCCCAATCATCACAAACCACACGCAGTCTGGCAATGTTCAACCCCATTATAGATCGCCGCATCCAACAGGCAAACTGGCATTTCAGAGGTGGAGAGGCAAGAGTCTCCCACAGTCACCGAATCACCGGGAGAGTCTCCCACAGTCACCGAATCACCGGGAGAGTCTCCCACAGTCACCGAATCACCGGGAGAGTCTCCCACAGTCACCGAATCACCGGGAGAGTCTCCCACAGTCATCGAATCACCGGGAGAGTCTCCCACAGTCACCGAATCACCGGGAGAGTCTCCCACAGTCATTGAATCACCGGGAGAGTCTCCCACAGTCACCGAATCACCGGGAGAGTCTCCCACAGTCACCGAATCACCGGGAGAGTCTCCCACAGTCATCGAATCACCGGGAGAGTCTCCCACAGTCACCGAATCACCGGGAGAGTCTCCCACAGTCACCGAATCACCGGGAGAGTCTCCCACAGTCACCGAATCACCGGGAGAGTCTCCCACAGTCACCGAATCACCGGGAGAGTCTCCCACAGTCACCGAATCACCGGGAGAGTCTCCCACAGTCACCGAATCACCGGGAGAGTCTCCCACAGTCACCGAATCACCGGGAGAGTCTCCCACAGTCATCAAATCACCGGGAGAGTCTCCCACAGTCACCGAATCACCGGGAGAGTCTCCCACAGTCACCGAATCACCGGGAGAGTCTTATGTTCTGCTCACCAGGGCCCTATATAATTGCAGGCCAACATCCCCAGCATTGAAGCACTGACCACACTTGATCAGCTCCGCTGGGCAGGGCCACATTGTTTGCATGCCCAACACGAGACTCCTAAAGCAAGCGCTCCACTCGGAACTCCTATATGGCAAATGAGCCAAAGGTGGGCAGAGGAAACGTTACAAGGACACCCTCAAAGCCTCCCTGATAAAGTGCAATATCCCCACCGACACCTGGGAGTCCCTGGCCAAAAACCGCCCTAAGTGGAGGAAGTGCATCCGGGAGGGTGCTGAGCACCTCGAGTCTCGTCGCCGAGAGCATGCAGAAACCAAGCGCAGGCAGCGGAAGGAGCGTGCGGCAAACCAGTCCCACCCTCCCCTTCCCTCAACCACTGTCTGTCCCACCTGTGACAGGGACTGTGGTTCTCGTATTGGACTGTTCAGCCTCCTAAGGACTCATTCTAAGAGTGGAGGCAAGTCTTCCTCGACTCCGAGGGACTGCCTATGAGATGATAATTGCAGTAAGATGTTTTTACTCTTATACTCAAATCCTCCTGTAATAAAGGCCAACATACCATTTGCTTTAATCACTTGCTGTACCTGCCTGTTAACTTTCAGTGATCGGTGTACAAGGACACCCAGGTCCCTCTGAACACCAACATTTCCCAATCTCACCATTTAAAAATACTCTGCTCTTCTATTTTTCCGACCAAAGTGGATAACTTTACATTTCTCCACATTATATTCCATTCTCCATGTTCTTGCCCACTCACTTAGACTGTCTATATACCATTGAAGCCTCTTTGCATCCTCCTCACAACTTACATTCCCACCGAGCTTTGTATTATCAGCAAACTTGGATATATTACATTTGGTCCTCATCCAAATCATTGATATAGATTGTGAATAGCTGGGGCCCCAGCACTGATCCCTGCGGTACCCCACCAGTTACAGTCTGCCACCCCGAAAATGATCCGTTTATTCCTACTCTCTGTTTTCTGTCCGTTAACCAATCCTCAATCCATGCTCGTACATTACCCCCAATCCCATGAACCTTAATCTTGTGTAATAACCCCTTGTGTGGCACCTTAACAAATGCCTTCTGAAAATCTAAATATACCACATCCACTGGTTCCCCCTGATCTATTCTGCTATCAACAACCTCAAAAAACAACAGATTTTTCAAACATGTTTTCTCTTTCATAAATCAGTATTGTCTCTGCCCAATCCTGTTGTTATTTTCGAAGTGTCCTGTTGCCATGTCCATAATAATAGATTCTCGCATTTCCCTATGACTGATGTCAGGGTAACTGGTCTGTCGTTCCCCGTTTTCTCTCTCCCTCCTTTCTTAAATAGTGGTGTAACATTATCCACCTTCCAATCCGCGGGAACCGTTTTACAATCGATGGAATTTTGGAAGATGACAACCAACGCATCCACGATCTCTGCAGCCACCTTTCAAAACCCGAGGATGTGGGCCGTCGGGTCCAGGGGATTTATCGGCTTTCAATCCCATTCATTTCTCCAGTTTTTTTTTTACTAATACTAATTTCTTTCAGTTCCTCATTCTCGCTAGACCCTTGGTTCTCCACTATTTCCGGGAGGTTTTTTGTGTCTTCCATGATGACAGTCACAAAGTATTTGTTTAATTTCTCTGTCATTTCCTTATTCCCCAGTATAATTTCTCCTGTCTCAGCCTGTAAGAGACCCACATTTACTTTTGCTAATCTTTTCCTTTCACATACCGATCGAAGCTTTTACATTCTGTTTTTATGTCTCTCACTAGTTTACTCTCATATTCTATTTTCCCTTTCGTTATCAATTTCTTGGTCCTCCTTTGCTGAATTCTAAAATCCTCCCAATCGTCACGCTTACTACTGTTTTTGGCAACATTATAAGCCTCTGATCACCGAGAGAGCCAGCGAATCACCAGGAGAGTATCACAGTCACCGAAACACCGGGAGTGTCACCAAATGTTCAGCCATGATCATATTGAATGGCGGTGCAGGCTCGAAGGACCGAATGGCGTACTCCTGCACCTATTTTCTATGTTTCTATGTTTCTATGAATCACCGGGAGAGTCTCCCACAGTCACCGAATCACCGGGAGAGTCTCTCACAGTCACCGAATCACCGGGAGAGTCTCCCACAGTCACCGAATCATCGGGAGAGTCTCCCACAGTCACCGAATCACCGGGAGAGTCTCCCACAGTCACCGAATCACTGGGAGAGTCTCCCACAGTCACCGAATCACAGGGAGAGTCTCCCACAGTCACCGAATCACCAGGAGAGTCTCACAGTCACCGAATCACCAGGAGAGTCTCACAGTCACCGAATCACCGGGAGAGTCTCTCACAGTCACCGAATCACCGGGAGAGTCTCCCACAGTCACCGAATCACCGGGAGAGTCTCCCACAGTCACCGAATCACCAGGAGAGTCTCACAGTCACCGAATCACCGGGAGAGTCTCTCACAGTCACCGAATCACCGGGAGAGTCTCTCACAGTCACCGAATCACCAGGAGAGTCTCACAGTCACCGAATCACCGGGAGAGTCTCTCACAGTCACCGAATCACCGGGAGAGTCTCTCACAGTCACCGAATCACCAGGAGAGTCTCACAGTCACCGAATCACCGGGAGAGTCTCTCACAGTCACCGAATCACCGGGAGAGTCTCACAGTCACCAAATCATCAGGAGAGTCTCCCACAGTCACCGAATCACTGGGAGAGTCTCCCACAGTCACCGAATCACCGGGAGAGTTTCCCACAGTCACCGAATCACCGGGAGAGTCTCTCACAGTCACCGAATCACCGGGAGAGTTTCCCGCAGTCACCGAATCACCGGGAGAGTTTCCCACAGTCACCGAATCACCGGGAGAGTCTCTCACAGTCACCGAATCACCGGGAGAGTCTCCCACAGTCACCGAATCACCAGGAGAGTCTCCCACAGTCACTAAATCATCGGGAGAGTCTCCCACATCACCGAATCACCGGGAGAGTCTCACAGTCACCGAATCACCAGGTTTTGGAGCGGTTTCGGTGGGATATTCTGTGCTGTTACTGGGATGTAGTTCTGGTATTGAAGTCTGGTTTTTCCAGTTGGTTCCTGGCCATTAAATACTCGCTGTGAAATCGCCCATTAAACCAGCTACTGAGTCCTTCCATCTGTTCAACATTGAGCCAGCTCCTGACAATTCTTTTCAACTATTTTTACAGTCTGACCTATACTGTAAATAGTTCTGCAGCCAGTGACTCTCCATCGCGCACATGGTTTAAATTGTCAAAATCTGAGAAAAAATAGGAGCCTGCAGTACTGAGAGTCTGTCTAAAAATAATCCAGCTTCACTAACGAGGGTCCGGACTCACTAACGAGGGTCCCCGGACTCACTAACGAGGGTCCGGACTCACTAACGAGGGTCCGGACTCACTAACGAGGGTCCCCGGACTCACTAACGAGGGTCCGGACTCACTAACGAGGGTCCCCGGTCTCACTAACGAGGGTCCCCGGTCTCACTAACGAGGGTCCCCGGTCTCACTAACGAGGGTCCCCAATCTCACTAACGAGGGTCTCCGGTCTCACTAACGAGGGTCTCCGGTCTCACTAACGAGGGTCCCCGGACTCACTAACGAGGGTCCCCGGACTCACTAACGAGGGTCCCCGGACTCACTAACGAGGGTCCCCGGTCTCACTAACGAGGGTCCGGACTCACTAACGAGGGTCCGGACTCACTAACGAGGGTCCGGACTCACTAACGAGGGTGTCCGGACTCACTAACGAGGGTGTCCGGACTCACTAACGAGGGTGTCCGGACTCACTAACGAGAGTCTCCGGACTCACTAATGAGGGTCCCCGGTCTCACTAACGAGGGTCCGGACTCACTAACGAGGGTCCCCGGACTCACTAACGAGAGTCTCCGGACTCACTAATGAAGGTCCCCGGACTCACTAACGAGGGTCCGGACTCACTAACCAGGGTCACCGGACTCACTAACGAGGGTCTCCGGACTCACTAACGAGGGTCTCCGGACTCACTAACGAGGGTCCCCGGTCTCACTAACCAGGGTCCGGACTCACTAACGAGGGTCTCCGGACTCACTAACGAGGGTCTCCGGACTCACTAACGAGGGTCTCCGGACTCACTAACGAGGGTCCCCGGTCTCACTAACCAGGGTCACCGGACTCACTAACGAGGGTCTCCGGACTCACTAACGAGGGTCCCCGGTCTCACTAACCAGGGTCCGGACTCACTAACCAGGGTCCGGACTCACTAACGAGGGTCCCCGGACTCACTAACCAGGGTCTCCGGACTCACTAATGAGGGTCCCCGGTCTCACTAACGAGGGTCCGGACTCACTAACGAGGGTCCCCGGTCTCACTAACGAGGGTCCCCGGACTCACTAACGAGAGTCTCCGGACTCACTAACGAGGGTCCCCGGACTCACTAACGAGGGTCCGGCCTCACTAACGAGGGTCCGGCCTCATTAACGAGGGTCCGGCCTCACTAACGAGGGTCCCCCAGCCTCACTAACGAGGGTCCGGACTCACTAACGAGGGTCCGGCCTCATTAACGAGGGTCCGGCCTCACTAACGAGGGTCCGGACTCACTAACGAGGGTCCCCCAGCCTCACTAACGAGAGTCCGGACTCACTAACGAGGGTCCGGACTCACTAACGAGGGTCCGGCCTCACTAACGAGGGTCCGGACTCACTAACGAGGGTCCCCCAGCCTCACTAACGAGGGTCCAGCCTCACTAACGAGAGTCCGGACTCACTAACGAGGGTCCAGCCTCACTAACGAGAGTCCGGACTCACTAACGAGGGTCCGGACTCACTAACGAGGGTCCGGACTCACTAACGAGGGTCCGGACTCACTAACGAGGGTCCCCGGTCTCACTAACGAGGGTCCGGACTCACTAACGAGGGTCCAGCCTCACTAACGAGGGTCCAGCCTCACTAACGAGGGTCCCCCAGCCTCACTAACGAGGGTCCGGACTCACTAACGAGGGTCTCACATCCACCATTCAAAATAAACAATCTGCCCTTCAGCAAAGGGTTAACCCCGTCAACAGCTCCCCGACGGACAGAGAGAGACACACCGGCGATTTTGGTTGCCAAAGGGTCAATCTTTTCCCATTGCATATTCGCAGAGTGGGACGATGGTGGGTTTGGGGCGATGGGATTACAACTCACCTGATAATGGGTTAACGGGAGCCTCTCCCTGGGCAGAGCGACAGGGGGTCACGGGGTTAACGGGAGCCTCTCCCTGGGCAGAGCGACAGGGGGTCACGGGGTTAACGGGAGCCTCTCCCTGGGCAGAGTGACAGGGGGTCACGGGGTTAACGGGAGCCTCTCCCTGGGCAGAGAGCGGAGTGACGGGGGTCACGGGGTTAACGGGAGTCTCTCCCTGGGCGGAGTGCGGAGTGATGGGGGTCACGGGGGGTTACAGGGTTAACGGGAGCCTCTCCCTGGGGGAGAGATGGGGGGTCACGGGGTTAACGGGAGCCTTTCCCTGGGCAGAGAGCGGAGTGATGGGGGTCATGGGGGGTCACGGGGTTAACGGGAGCCCTGGGCAGAGAGCGGAGTGACGGGGGTCACGGGGGGTCACGGGGTTCACGGGAGCCTCTCCCTGGGCGGAGTGCGGAGTGACAGAGCATGATGATACCCACCCACACAACACATCTGTCTGGACAGGTAGTGGTTAATGTCGCGCTCCCGGGTGTAGTTGTACCAGAGCGACGTCACGATCACCTCTTCATCCCACATGGTCAACGAGGCTGCGTGCCCGCCTGACCAGTGCGGCCCTGCCTCGGTCCGAGCTCGGTCTCTCCCTCGGTCCGAGCTCGGTCTCTCCCTCGGTCCGAGCTCGCGGGGACTAAAGCAGCTCTCCTGTTTACAGCTCTGTCCTCTCCCACCGCTGGGTCCAGGAAAGTGTCAAGTTACACTTCCAATTCCTTTACCAGCCAATCTGTATCAACAAAACGCGGGCCCCATCACCAACCTCCCCATACCGGCCGCATCCGAAACACTGGCCACAGTTTCACCGGCCTCGGAGACCCCCTTCCCACCCAGTACCCTCCTCAAACTCTGCACCCCACGCTTTAAACGACAGCCAGTGGGCCCCACACTCACTGCACGCAACTCTCAGCTGCTCTTCCCCACTTAAAAGGGCAATGTCACACTTCAATGAGATTTAACAAAGTCCCCAAATTACTTAACCCTTTCAGCATTAAACACCATCTCCACAGACAACAGTGACTGAGCGGGGCAGGGGGCAGGGGGCCAGGGAGACAGGGGGACAGGGGGCCGGGGAGACAGGGGGACAGGGGGACAGGGGGTTGGAGGGACAGGGGGCCGGAGGGGACAGGGGGACAGGGGGTTGGAGGGACAGGGGGCCGGAGGGGACAGGGGGCCGGGGGTACAGGGGGCTGGGGGGGCAGGGGCCGGGGGGACAGGGGACCGGGGGCCAGGGGGCCGGGGGCGGGCAGGGGCCGGGGGGGGACAGGGGGCCGGGGGCCGGGGAGACAGGGGGTTGGGGGGACAGGGGGCGGGGGGGACAGGGGGCCGGGGGAACAGGGGGCCGGGGGAGGCAGGAGCCGGGGGGGGACAGGGGACCAGGGAGACAGGGGGCCGGGGGGGACAGGGGCCGGGGGGGACAGGGGGCCAGGAGGCCGGGGGGGACAGGGGGCCGGGGGGGACAGGGGGCCGGGGGGGACAGGGGGCCGGGGGAGACAGGGGGCCGGGGGAGACAGGGGGCCGGGGGAGACAGGGGGCCGGGGGAGACAGGGGGCCGGGGGGGACAGGGGCCGGGGGGGACAGGGAGCCGGGGGGGACAGGGAGACAGGGGGCCGGGGGGGACAGGGGGACAGGGGGATGGAGGCCGGGGGGGACAGGGGCTGATATTAACTGGTATTACATTTTACTCTGGAGATCATCTTGAGATCTGGGGTTACTGCCTCTATTTAAAAGCCACTCCTCGTTCCCTCAACCCCCCCTCCCCTCCCCACATTCCCCCTCGCCCCCTCTCCCACCCACACCCCCCTCACTAACGCTCTCCAGGCGCTGCAGGAATCGTGATTTTGGGATTCCCCAATAGACAGTGTTCCCAGAGGTTGACACTGCCCCTTTAAGATAAACTGCGTCTCCGGACAGAGAGCCAGCGAATGCTTTGTGGCCAATTCCTTCTTCCTGTGGAGCCAATGAGTCAGATCCCAGTCTCGACCCAAAACTTATCAGCAAGCCCCAGAAACAAGCCACCACCCACATGGGACCCCACCTGTCAGCGTAGAATCAGAGAGCTCAGAGCAGGCCGCTCGGCCCCACGAGCTGCGCAGTTTAACACAGCCATTCGTGGAGTCCCACTCCCCGCTCTTTGCCCATAGCCCTGCAAATGGGTTCTCTTACGTTTTGAATTAATTTCCTTTTGAAAGTAATTATTGAATCAGCTTCCACCATCCTTTAAGGCAGCGTTCTCCATCACAGCACCAGAGGACACATTTAAAGTGACTGGCAAAAGAACCAGAGACAACATGTGGAACATGAGCGCTCTGGTTCTCAACCCCGCCACCGATGGGAACAGTTTCACAATATTTTGAACACCTCGATCAAATCTCCCCTTAACCTTCCCTGCTCCGAGGGAAACAACCCCAACTTCTCCAATCTCATCCCTCGTCATCATCATCATCACAGGCAGTCCCTCGGAGTCGAGGAAGACTTGCCTCCACTCTAAACATGAGTCCTTGGGTGGCTGAACAGTCCAATACGAGAGCCACAGTCCCTGTCACAGGTGGGACAGACAGTGGTTGAGGGAAGGGAGGGTGGGACTGGTTTGCCGCACGCTCCTTCCGCTGCCTGCGCTTGGTTTCTGCATGCTCTCGGCGACGAGACTCAAGACTCGAGGTCTTTGGCCAGGGACTCCCAGGTGTCAGTGGGGATTGTCATGTATTCAACCAGCATTGTAACCCATGTATAAACTGACCTAAGTTGTACACCGTGAGAACACTGACCACTAGGTGGGAGACACTCCTAACCTGGACCTTCAGGTATAAAAGGGGAAGCTCCACCCACCTTCATCACTTGAGTGCTAAGGAATAAAGGACAAGTCACAGACTGACCTTCTCTCAAGCATGGGCCTTGTGTGCATTTATACTGTGTAGTAAGGATGTATCAATGGCGATGAGAAACTGGGATTTAAACCACGCGAGCATGGCCACTAGCAGAACAGACGAGAGGTACTGTGTTAAGGAATGGTTGTGACAGAGATTCAACATTGTTAAAGCAGCACACAGTTCTCCAGGCAGACAAGGGCAGTCAGGCATGCCCCAACATGTAGTCGAACCCAGAGGGGGAGTTCGACAGAGACAATGGCAAGCTGAACAGTGATTCACGCCATTGCAAGGGACAATGCGGCCAGTAATGGGGCCATCAACACCTGTTAATGGCGCACTCAAGGACAGTCACAGGGGCAGTCAGGGACGATCGACTGGCAAGGGACCTTTTGTTTCCAACAGCAGCTCATGTTGGAGGCGTGGAAGCACACACTCAGCCGGAGTTTGCAGAGATGAGCAAAATACCTGTAGAAATTGCAGAAATGAACGCTGGGGGAAATCGCTGGAAGCTGAAGTTCAGCGAGTTCATGTGGAGCACATATACAGTTCATACACCAGGATGCCACCGATAATGATGAAAGTGCTCCTCAATGGCATCCCAGTATCGATGGAGTTAGACACGGGGGCCAGCCAGTCCCTGATGGGTATCAAACAGTTCGAAAAGTTGTGGGCATCCAAGGCCAGGAGGCCAAAATTATCGCCGATTGACACACAGCTACGGACTTACACAAAGCAGATCATTCCGGTGCTAGGCAGCGCCACGGTAGTCGTGACCCACAAAGATTCGGAGAACAGACTGCCACTCTGGATTGTCCCGGGGGACGGTCCCGCACTACTGGGGAGGAGTTGGCTTGCTGTCATGAACTGGAAATGGGGCGATGTCAATGCAATTTCCTCTGTGGAGCGAGTATCGTGCTCACAGGTCCTGGACAAATTTGACTCATTATTTCAACCCGGCATTGGCACTTTCATGGGGGCCAAGGTAGTGATTCACATAAACCCGGACGCCAGGCCAGTACACCACAAGGTCAGAGCAGTGCCGTACGTGATGCGGGAAAAGATAGAAGGCGAATTGGACCGCCTGCTGAGGGAAGGCATCATCTCGCCAGTCGAATTCAGTGACTGGGCGAGCCCGATCGTGCCGGTGCTCAAGGCGGATGGGTCGGTCAGGATATGTGGCGATTACAAGACCACCATCACGACACACAAGGGGTTGTTTGAGTACAACAGATGTCCATTCGGGATTCGCTCGGCCGCCGCGATCTTCCAACGAAATATGGAAAGCCTCCTCAAGTCGATTCCAGGGACGGTGGTTTTTCAGGACAACATCCTCATCACGGGTTACGATACTGAAGAACACCTCCACAACCTGGAGGAGGTGCTACGCAGACTGGACCGGGTAGGGCTGCGACTGAAAAAGGCGAAGTGTGTCTTCCTAGCTCCAGAGGTAGAATTCCTGGGGAGGAGGGTAGCAGCAGATGGGATCAGACCTACTGCATCCAAGACGGAAGCGATCCGGAGAGCACCCAGACCCCGTAACACGACGGAGCTGTGTTCATTCCTGGGGCTCCTGAACTATTTTGGTAACTTTCTTCCCAAATTGAGCATGCTGCTAGAGCCGCTACACGTGCTCCTACGCAAAGGTCGCGAATGGGTCTGGGGGGGACAGCCAGGAAAGGGCTTTTAATAGAGCACGCAATTTGTTATGTTCCAACAATCTGTTAACGCTATATGACCCATGTAAGAAACTTGTGTTAACGTGCGATGCATCGTCCTATGGGGTCGGGTGTGTGTTGCAGCATGTCAATGCCAAGGGTCAGTTACAGCCGGTAGCTTATGCCTCCAGGAGTCTGTCCCAGGCAGAAAGGGGCTACGGGATGGTAGAAAAGGAGGCGCTCGCATGTGTATATGCGGTAAAGAAATATACATGGGTTACAATGCTGGTTGAATACATGACAGGGATGTTGCACTTTACCAGGGAGGCTTTGAGGGTGTCCCTGTAACGTTTCCTCTGCCCACCTTTGGCTCGTTTGCCGTGAAGGAGTTCAGAGTAGAGCGCTTGCTTTGGGAGTCTCGTGTGTGACATGTGAACAATGTGGCCCTGCCCAGCGGAGCTGGTCGAGTGTGCTCAGTGCTTCAATGCTGGGGCCATCCTGTGTACCCTCTCCAAGGTCTTGACATCCTTCCTAAATTGTGGTGCCCAGAATTGGACACAATACTCCATTGGGGCCTAAACAGTGAATATAAAGGTTAACATAATTTCCTTGCTTTTGTACTCGAGACCTCTGGTTTTTAAAGCCAAGGATCGCGTATGTTTTTAACAGCATTCTGATCTCCCCCCAACCCAGGTCGCTCAGTTCCTGCACACAATTTAGGATTGTACCCCTTAGTTTATATTGTCTCTCCTCATTCTTCCCAACAAAACACTTCTCTGCTTTATGTGTCTCTGTCCATTCCACAGTCTGTCTGTATCCTGTAGTGTGTCTCTGTCCATTCCACAGTCTGTCTGTATCCTGTAGCGTGTCTCTGTCCATTCCACAGTCTGTCTGTATCCTGCAGTGTGTCTCTGTCCATTCCACAGTCTGTCTGTATCCTGTAGTGTGTCTCTGTCCATTCCACAGTCTGTCTGTATCCTGTAGTGTGTCTCTGTCCATTTCACCAGTCTGTCTGTATCCTGTAGTGTGTCTCTGTCCATTCCACAGTCTGTCTGTATCCTGTAGTGTGTCTCTGTCCATTCCACAGTCTGTCTGTATCCTGTAGTGTGTCTCTGTCCATTCCACAGTCTGTCTGTATCCTGTAGTGTGTCTCTGTCCATTCCACAGTCTATCTGTATCCTGTAGTGTGTCTCTGTCCATTTCACCAGTCTGTCTGTATCCTGTAGTGTGTCTCTGTCCATTCCACAGTCTGTCTGTATCCTGTAGTGTGTCTCTACCCATTCCACAGTCTGTCTGTATCCTGTAGTGTGTCTCTGTCCATTTCACCAGTCTGTCTGTATCCTGTAGTGTGTCTCTGTCCATTCCACAGTCTGTCTGTATCCTGTAGTGTGTCTCTACCCATTCCACAGTCTGTCTGTATCCTGTAGTGTGTCTCTGTCCATTTCACCAGTCTGTCTGTATCCTGTAGTGTGTCTCTGTCCATTCCACAGTCTGTCTGTATCCTGTAGTGTGTCTCTGTCCATTTCACCAGTCTGTCTGTATCCTGTAGTGTGTCTCTGTCCATTCCACAGTCTGTCTGTATCCTGTAGTGTGTCTCTACCCATTCCACAGTCTGTCTGTATCCTGTAGTGTGTCTCTGTCCATTCCACAGTCTGTCTGTATCCTGTAGTGTGTCTCTGTCCATTCCACAGTCTGTCTGTATCCTGTAGTGTGTCTCTACCCATTCCACAGTCTGTCTGTATCCTGTAGTGTGTCTCTGTCCATTTCACCAGTCTGTCTGTGTCCTGTAGTGTGTCTCTGTCCATTCCATAGTCTGTCTGTATCCTGTAGTGTGTCTCTACCCATTCCACAGTCTGTCTGTATCCTGTAGTGTGTCTCTGTCCATTTCACCAGTCTGTCTGTATCCTGTAGTGTGTCTCTGTCCATTCCAGTCTGTCTGTATCCTGTAGTGTGTCTCTGTCCATTTCACCAGTCTGTCTGTATCCTGTAGTGTGTCTCTGTCCATTCCACAGTCTGTCTGTATCCTGTAGTGTGTCTCTACCCATTCCACAGTCTGTCTGTATCCTGTAGTGTGTCTCTGTCCATTCCACAGTCTGTCTGTATCCTGTAGTGTGTCTCTGTCCATTCCACAGTCTGTCTGTATCCTGTAGTGTGTCTCTGTCCATTCCACAGTCTGTCTGTATCCTGTAGTGTGTCGCTGTCCATTCCACAGTCTGTCTGTATCCTGTAGTGTGTCTCTGTCCATTCCACAGTCTGTCTGTATCCTGTAGTGTGTGTCTGCCCATTCCACAGTCTGTCTGTATCCTGTAGTGTGTCTCTACCCATTCCACAGTCTGTCTGTATCCTGTAGTGTGTCTCTGTCCATTCCACAGTCTGTCTGTATCCTGTAGTGTGTCGCTGTCCATTCCACAGTCTGTCTGTATCCTGTAGTGTGTCTCTGTCCATTCCACAGTCTGTCTGTATCCTGTAGTGTGTGTCTGCCCATTCCACAGTCTGTCTGTATCCTGTAGTGTGTCTCTACCCATTCCACAGTCTGTCTGTCTATCCTGTAGTGTGTCTCTACCCATTCCACAGTCTGTCTGTATCCTGTAGTGTGTCTCTGTCCATTCCACAGTCTGTCTGTATCCTGTAGTGTGTCTCTGTCCATTCCACAGTCTGTCTGTATCCTGTAGTGTGTCTCTGTCCATTCCACAGTCTGTCTGTATCCTGCAGTGTGTCTCTGTCCATTCCACCAGTCTGTCTGTATCCTGTAGTGTGTCTCTACCCATTCCACAGTCTGTCTGTATCCTGTAGTGTGTCTCTGTCCATTCCACAGTCTGTCTGTATCCTGTAGTGTGTCTCTGTCCATTCCACAGTCTGTCTGTATCCTGTAGTGTGTCTCTGTCCATTCCACAGTCTGTCTGTATCCTGTAGTGTGTCTCTGCCCATTCCACAGTCTGTCTGTATCCTGTAGTGTGTCTCTGTCCATTCCACAGTCTGTCTGTATCCTGTAGTGTGTCTCTACCCATTCCACAGTCTGTCTGTATCCTGTAGTGTGTCTCTGCCCATTCCACAGTCTGTCTGTATCCTGTAGTGTGTCTCTACCCATTCCACAGTCTGTCTGTATCCTGTAGTGTGTCTCTGTCCATTCCACAGTCTGTCTGTATCCTCCTGGTTACTATCCTCCACATTGTTTACGATATTTCTGAGTTTTGTGCCATCTGCAGACTTTGAAATGATGCCCTGTGTACCCAAGTCCAAGTCATTAATATATGATAGAGCAGTGATCCCAAGCCCGACCCTGGGGACAGCACCGTATACTTCCCTCCCGTCTGATAAACAAGCGTTCACCACAACTCTCTGCTTCCTGTCTCAGCCAATTTGTATCCAAGCTGCCCCTTTAAACCGTGGGCTTTAATTTTGGTCACGTCTCTATTACGTGGCACTTTGTCAAACGCCTTTTGAAAGTGTATTGACCACAATGCCTTCATCCACCCTCTCCATCAAACAACTCCATTAAGTTAGCTAAACATGACTTGCCTTTCAGAAATCCGTGCTGCATTTCATTCATTAACCCATGTTTTTCCACACACCAAATCATCGTGTCCTCTATTCCTGTCTCGAGGTTCCCCCACCGCCGATGTCCGTCTGCCTGGCCTGCAGTGACCGCTTTATCTCTCTGTCCTTCTCGAACAGGGGTGGAATATTTGCAACCTCCCATCAATGTTCCCTCGAATATTATCTGGTGCCATGTGACCTTTAGGGGAAGGAGCAGCGTAGCGATGTATCGCGGCAGGTACAGTGCGAGCTGAGGCAGCAAAGAGGGACGTTACTAAGGTCCAGGTCGGTGATTGGAGCGTGGGCAGGTACAGCACGAGCAGCGAGGTCAGGGCGAGGGAGGGACGAGGTCAGGGCGAGGGAGCGGGGAGGGAGGGGCGAGGGAGGGAAGGGCGAGGGAGCAGCGAGGTCAGGACGAGGTCAGGGCGAGGGAGGGAGGGGCGAGGGAGCAGCGAGGTCAGGGCGAGGGAGGGAAGGGCGAGGGAGGGGCGAGGGAGGTCAGGGCGAGGGGGCGGCGAGAGATTGTAGAGGGATGTGATTGGGGCCCAGGAGAGGCGAGGGCCCAGGGGCAGCACGGACCCAGCCCACACTGCGATATGTGGGCACACTGGGTCCGTGCAGCAGAGCTGAGCTCCAGTGGTCCTGGTTAACCCTCGCCCCTGGACCAAGACCTGGACCAAGAAGTGATGACCCTGGGTGGGACCTCCCTTTAAATACCCGAGTGCCCAGGTGAGGAGTGTCTCCCACAAGGTCACCCCCTGTGGTCAAGGTGTGCATTTCCAGATATATATACAGTGTACAGTGTGGTTGTATGAAGGTTACATACATGACATCACCTCCCCCTCACATCTTTTTGTGTCAACGGTTAAGTCTGTCGGGTGGTCTGCGCTCTCTCGTGGAGCGCCGCAGTTGGGGCTCTGGTTGTTGAGCCTCAGCACGTGTCTCTGTCACCTGAGGTGATTCCGGCCTGTCCGGGCTGGCCGCAGGGACTGTGCATGTTGGTGGCAATGGTCACCCCACGTAAAAAAAATCCACCCACAGGTATCTCCCACCCTTCAGGATGTGGTTCGGGATCCGGAATATTAGGTCCTTCACTGAACTTTTTGGTGTGGGAGCGGGTCATCCTCGATACGAGGGACCGCCGATGCTGATGATGATGATTTAGGGGTATCACAGGCCATTTAAAATACCAATCCCAGGCGTGCCACGCAGACAATTAAAGGGGACATGACCCCCTTGGCCCTACGGCACCACCCAAGGAGGATTGGAAGATCGTGGCCAGAGCCCTCCACTATCTCCACCCTTCCTTCCCTCAGTAACCGACGATGCATCCCATGCAGACCGCGAGACGTTTATACTTTGAGCGCTGCCAAGCTTTAAAGCCCTTCCTCGTTGCCTATATTGATCCTGTCCCGTATCCCTGTGGCCTCCTCCTTTACTGTTACATTGGCAGCATCCTCTTCTCCAGTGAAGACATTTCCCTTACTCAGTACCTCAGCCTCCACAAGAAGATCTCCTTTTGTCGCTAATCAGCCCCACATTGATTTGACGATCCCCGCCCCGATATCGTAGCTTAGCAGCGACCAATCCCACGACACTCTGCATAAAATCGTCTCCTGCCCCAGTGAGTGAAACCAAGACTTCATTTCGATAGCACCTTGCACATTGGGCAGGGCGCCCCAAACCGCTTTACAGTCAATAGAATACTCAGCGTCCTCGACCAGGCCAACATCCCCAGCATCGAAGCACTGACCACACTCGATCAGCTCCACTGGGCAGACCACATTGTCCACATGGCCCAGACACGAGACTCCCAAATCAAGCGCTCTACTCGGAACTCCTTCACGGCAAACGAGCCAAAGGTGGGCAGAGGAAACGTTACAAGGACACCCTCAAAGCCTCCCTGATAAAGTGCAACATCCCCACTGACACCTGGGAGTCCCTGGCCAAAGACCATCCTAAGTGGAGGAAGTGCATCCGGGAGGGCGCTGAGTACCTCGAGTCTCGTCGCCGAGAGCATGCAGAAACCAAGCACAGGCAGCGGAAGGAGCATGCTGCAAACCAGTCCCACCCTCCCCTTCCCTCAACCACTGTCTGTCCCACCTGTGACAGGGACTGTGGCTCTCGTATTGGACTGTTCAGCCACCTAAGGACTCATTCTAAAAGTGGAAGCAAGTCTTCCTCGATTCCGAGGGACTGCCTATGATGATGATGACCCTTTTGAAGCGTAGTCACTGTTGTAATAGAAACATAGAAAATAGGTGCAGGAGTAGGCCATTCGGCCCTTCGAGCCTGCACCACCATTCAATAAGATCATGGCTGATCATTCCCTCAGTACCCCTTTCCTGCTTTCTCTCCATACCCCTTGATCCCTTTAGCCGTAAGGGCCATATCTAACTCTCTCTTGAATATATCCAATGAACTGGCCTCAACAACTCTCTGCGGCAGGGAATTCCACAGGTTAACAACTCTCTGAGTGAAGAAGTTTCTCCTCATCTCAGTCCTAAATGGCTTACCCCTTATCCTTAGACTGTGACCCCTGGTTCTGGACTTCCCCAACATTGGGAACATTCTTCTTCCAGTCCCGACAGAATCTTAGACGTTTCTATGAGACCCCTCTCATCCCTCTAAACTCCAGTGTATAAAGGCCCAGTTGATCCAGTCTCTCCTCATATGTCAGTCCCGCCATCCCTGGAATCAGTCTGGTGAACCTTCGCTGCACTCCCTCAATAGCAAGAACGTCCTTCCTCAGATTAGGAGACCAAAACTGAACACAATATTCCAGGTGAGGCCTCACCAAGGCCCTGTACAACTGCAGTAAGACCTCCCTGCTCCAATACTCAAATCCCCTCGCTATGAAGGCCAACATACCATTTGCCTTCTTCACCACCTGCTGTACCTGCATGCCAACTTTCAATGACTGATGAACCATGACACCCAGGTCTCGTTGCACCTCCCCTTTTCCTAATCTGCCACCATTCAGATAATATTCTGCCTTCCTGTTTTTGCCCCCAAAGTGGATAACCTCACATTTATCCACATTATACTGCATCTGCCATGTATTTGCCCACTCACCTAACCTGTCCAAGTCACCCTGCAGCCTCTTAGCATCCTCCTCACAGCTCACACCGCCACCCAGCTTAGTGTCATCTGCACACAAGGTGATAATGACCCAGCTAATGGGTTTTAGCGATGTTGATTGGGAGACAATATTGTCCCAAGGAGCAGTGCTGCTCACTGTGTTCCCCTGGAGGATGCAGTAACAGTACCGCCGAAGACCAATATCTGGGACAGGCACCTGTTGACGGAGCGCGTTGCCTGGAGTACAGCAGTTGCCTGATGTCAGCCACCAGGCTGGGGCTCCTCGTGTTGGCTCAGTGGGAGTGTTTGGAAGAAAGTGGCCATCTCCTATTACTCACTCACTGGGCCCCACGCCCAGATCCTGTTATTGATTCTCGACAGAGATATCTGCAAAGTCACGCAGAGAAAGGTCAGACAGATCCCAGTGTGGGACTGAGTCAGGATTGGGAAGCAGTGTTGGTACAAGGGGTTAAATCACACCCCAGTTGCCGGAGGGGGGGTGGGCAGGAGGGGGTTGAACAGACTCCAGTTCAGGGGTAGTTAAAGGCGCAGAGAATGTTCCTTATCTCCCAGCTTCTTTGTACCATTATTACCGACAAACCGACAGAACAGATTGTTAGATAGACAAAGTGGAGGGGGACGAGATGCAACAGAGCTTGTCCCAGTGCACTCAAACACAAATCAGTGGATTCCATCAGACCCACACCAGCAGTGTTTCTCTGCTGGGCCCCACTGATGTGTCTGAAACAGAGGTGAAAGCCTATAACACGGCCAAGGGTGCCATCAGCCGGTCCAGGCAGCGGGCGGTCGAGGGGGTCATTCAGCCTGACTGCCTGCCTCTCTCCCGCGCCTACATCCGGTCCAGGGTGTCCCTGGAGATGGAGCACGCGGTGTCCACTGGTACGCTCGCGGCCTTCCGCGAGAGGTGGGCGCCGGAGGGACTGGAGTGCGTCATCACCCCCGGCAACCAAAGTTTAGTTTGATTTGTGAAGGTTCCTTTTGGTTTTGGTTAAGTTACAATTTTTATCGGTTGTTCCCCTTTCAGGAGGGGTCACAAGCTTCCCCCCCCCACCCCCCCGGAGATCCCCGGGGGGGGGGCTGGCAATCTGCACCCACCCGTGCAATAAGACTCGGCTGTAACCTCGTCCCCTCGATCCGCAGTGTGTCTGAGCAACCTGAAGCTGCTACACTTCGAGTCAGACAATCGCACTGTGCAGGAGGCCATTCAGCTCACCGTGTCTGTACCGGCCTGTGAGAGAGCAACGCAATCAGTCCACGCAGTGACCCCCACACCCCCCCTCGCAAACTGCACTGCCCCTCCCACACACTGTCAGAGCCGGTGAGCGGCCTGCATTCGTCGCACTCCTGCTCTTTCCCCAGAACCCTGCAAATTTCCTCGCTTCAAATATTTATCGGGTTCCCCTTCAGAAAGTTACGATTGAATCTGTTCCCATCGCCCTTTCGGGCAGCGTGTTCCCGATCACGCCATCGCTCTGCATAAAAACATTCTCATATCGTCGTTTGCCGATGATCTTAAATCTGTATGCTGCGATTAACGCCCCTTCGGAATAGTTTCACCTCATTTACTCAGTCATCCGCGACTCTGAGCGACTGCCTCACAAGGAGATCAAAAGCCCTCATGATTTTGAGCAGCTCTATCAAATCTCCCCTTTGATCGCCTCTGTTCCAAGGAAAACCACCCCAGCTTCGGCTGGGCCCCACGCAAAGCCCTTTTAAGGAGGACCCCACTGAGTGTGCGTAGCCCTTTTAAGGAGGACCCCACAGGCAGGAGATTGATGACGGAAGGCAGCGAGTTGTCATGGAGCTGATACACACGCAGCCTTCATTTCCTTTGTTGAAAGCCACTGCAGATTTTCCCTTTAATCAGGTGGCGGTCGGTTGGAGCTGGCTGGATGTGGGCAGTGGGCCCCACAGCCTCCCTCCCCCCCCCCCCCTCTCTCCCACAGCGAGCCCACCTTACAGTACTGTGCATCTTACCTGATCTCTGTCTCCGCCTCTTCCTCCAGTGCCACACAACCAACAGAGTCACAACATGTCCCACTATCACCAGGGTGGGCAGGAGTGGGCTTGTGGAAGTGTGAGGCATGAGGAGGGCGAGGGGGGGGGGGGGGGCTTGCTCGCACTCGGGACCCACACACACACAGCCAGACACAACAAGGCTGAGTCAGTGAGAGAGTCAGGAGATTGGTCTGCCGCACTCCCAGTCCTGCCCTGCCCCTCTGCACACTCCTGCAATGCAGCGATCGCACTCTCGCTGTCCGTTCCCTCGGCTCTCTCGCTCTCTCTCTCTCTCTCTCTCCGACTGACCCTGACCCCTGCTAACCGTGACAGAGACACCGACAGGGGCTGAGCTCAACTCCAAAATAAAATACCGCACCGCGTCAGCCTGAACCAGAGACTACTCCATCAATCCAATCGGCCGGCAGTAAACACAGCCCCCAGCTAAAATCCCCTCCCTCCCTGGCTCGCTCCCTCTCTCCCTCTCTCCCCCTCCCTCCCTGGCTCGCTCCCTCTCTCCCCCTCCCTCCCTCCCTGGCTCGCTCCCTCTCTCCCCCTCCCTCCCTGGCTCGCTCCCTCTCTCCCCCTCCCTCCCTGGCTCGCTCCCTCTCTCCCCCTCCCTCCCTGGCTCGCTCCCTCTCTCCCCCTCCCTCCCTGGCTCGCTCCCTCTCTCCCCCTCCCTCCCTGGCTCGCTCCCTCTCTCCCCCTCCCTCCCTGGCTCGCTCCCTCTCTCCCTCTCTCCCCCTCCCTCCCTGGCTCGCTCCCTCTCTCCCCCTCCCTCCCTGGCTCGCTCCCTCTCTCCCCCTCCCTCCCTGGCTCGCTCCCTCTCTCCCTCTCTCCCCCTCCCTCCCTGGCTCGCTCCCTCTCTCCCTCTCTCCCCCTCCCTCCCTGGCTCGCTCCCTCTCTCCCCCTCCCTCCCTGGCTCGCTCCCTCTCTCCCCCTCCCTCCCTGGCTCGCTCCCTCTCTCCCCCTCCCTCCCTGGCTCGCTCCCTCTCTCCCCCTCCCTCCCTGGCTCGCTCTCTCTCTCCCACCCCCTCTCTCTCCCTCTCCCACTCTCCCTCCCTCCCTCCTGCACCCAGTCTCTCTCCCTCTCCCACTCTCCCTCCCTCCCTCCTGCACCCCCTCTCCCTCTCTCTCCCTCTCCCTCCCTCCTGCACCCCCTCTCCCTCTCTCTCCCTCTCTCTCCCTCTCCCTCCC
>NW_027250995.1:59112-76861 GCF_044704955.1 Pristiophorus japonicus
CCAACCCCCAACCCCCAACCCCCAACTCCACCCCCGGCCCAAACCCACCCCCAGCCCCCAAAACCCACCCCCGGCCCCAACCCCCAACTCCACCCCCGGCCCAAACCCACCCCCGGCCCCAACCCCCAACTCCACCCCAGGCCCAAACCCACCCCCGGCCCAACCCCCAACCCCCAACTCCACCCCCGGCCCAAACCCACCCCCGGCCCCAACCCCCAACCCCCAACTCCACCCCCGGCCCCAACCCCCAACTCCCAACCCCCAACTCCACCCCCGGCCCCAACCCCCAACCCCCAACTCCACCCCCGGCCCCAACCCCCAACCCCCAACCCCCAACTCCACCCCCGGCCCCAACCCCCAACCCCCAACCCCCAACTCCACCCCCGGCCCAAACCCACCCCCAACCCCCAACTCCCAACTCCATCCCCGGCCCAAACCCACCCCCAGCCCCAACCCCCAACTCCACCCCCGGCCCCAACCCCCAACCCCCAACTCCACCCCCGGCCCAAACCCCCAACCCCCAACTCCACCCCCGGCCCAAACCCACCCCCAGCCCCCAACCCCCAGCCCAAAACCCACCCCCGGCCCCAACCCCCAACCCCCAACTCCACCCCCGGCCCCAACCCACCCCCAGCCCCAACCCCCAACCCCCAACTCCACCCCCGGCCCCAACCCACCCCCAGCCCCAACCCCCAACCCCCAACCCCCAACTCCACCCCCGGCCCCAACCCACCCCCAGCCCCAACCCCCAACTCCCAACTCCACCCCCGGCCCCAACCCACCCACAGCCGCAACCCCCAACCCCCAACTCCACCCCCGGCCCAAACCCACCCCCGGCCCCAACCCCCAACTCCCAACTCCAACCCTGGCCCCAGCCCCCAACCCCCAGCTCCAACCCAGGCCCAAAACCCACCCCCAGCCCCAACCCCCAACTCCCACACCCGGCCCCAGCCCCCAGCCCCCAGCTCCACCCCCGGCCCAAAACCCACCCCCGGCCCCAACCCCCAACTCCCAGCTCCACCCCCGGCCCCAGCCCCACCCCCGGCTCCAAACCCCCAACTCCACCCCCGGCCCCAACCCCCAGCCCAAAACCGGCTCCAAACCCCCAACCCCCAGCTCCACCCCCAGCCCCCAACCCTCAGCCTCAGCCCCCAACCCCCGGCCCCAGCCCCCAGCTCCACCCCCGGCCCCAACCCCCAACCCCGGCTCCAAACCCCCAGCTCCACCCCCGGCCCCAACCCCCAACTCCCAACTCCAACCCTGGCCCCAGCCCCCAACTCCCAACTCCACCCCCGGCCTCAGCCCCCAGCTCCACCCCCGGCCCCAACCCCCAGCTCCACCCCCAGCTCCAAACCCCCAACCCCCAGCTCCACTCCCGGCCCACAACCCCCAACTCTGGCCCCAGCCCCCAACCCCCAGCTCCACCCCCGTCCCATAACCCCCAACTCCCAACTCCAAACCCAGCCCCAACCCCCAACTCCCAACTCCAACCCTGGCCCCAACCCCCAACCCCAACCCCCAACTCCCAACTCCAACCCTGGCCCCAGCCCCCAACTCCCAACTCCAACCCTGGCCCCAGCCCCCAGCTCCACCCCCAGCCCCAACCCCCAGCCTGCAGCCCCGCCCCAGCCCCCAACTCCACTCCCAGCCCTGCCCCCAGCCCCAAACCCCCAGCTCCACCCCCGACCCCAACCCGATCCCAGGGACAACTGAACCAGAGGAATCAGGACCCCAGACCCAACATCTGGATAAAGCAGATGGCTAGAAGCTGCCTGTCTCCCTCCTGTATGGCTCAGAG
This sequence comes from Pristiophorus japonicus, assembly GCF_044704955.1. Taxonomy (NCBI): domain Eukaryota; kingdom Metazoa; phylum Chordata; class Chondrichthyes; family Pristiophoridae; genus Pristiophorus; species Pristiophorus japonicus. The sequence continues at coordinate 60,911 of NW_027250995.1, forward strand.
ACATGGACCATGTACAGAAGACCCCTCAAGTCGCTGGAGAAATACCACCAACGATGTCTCCGCAAGATCCTACAAATCCCCTGGGGAGGACAGATGTACCAACGTTAGCGTCCTCGACCAGGCCAACATCCCCAGCATTGAAGCACTGACCACACTCGACCAGCTCCGCTGGGCGGGCCACATTGTCCACATGCCAGACACGAGACTCCCAAAGCAAGCGCTCTACTCGGAACTCCTTCATGGCAAACAAGCCAAAGGTGGGCAGAGGAAACGTTACAAGGACACCCTCAAAGCCTCCCTGATAAAGTGCAACATTCCCACTGACACCTGGGAGTCCCTGGCCAAAGACCGCCCTAAGTGGAGGAAGTGCATCCGGGATCCGGGAGGGCGCTGAGCACCTCGAGTCTCGTCGCCGAGAGCATGCAGAAACCAAGCACAGGCAGCGGAAGGAGCGTGCGGCAAACCAGTCCCACCCTCCCCTTCCCTCAACCACTGTCTGTCCCACCCTGTGACAGGGACTGTAATTTCCATATTGGACTGTTCAGACACCTGAGAACTCATTCTAAGAGTGGGAGCAAGTCTTCCTCGACTCCGAGGGACTGCCTATGATGACGATGAGCTCCCTCAGCATCTGATGCCTCCCAATTCTCTCCTAGCTCCCGCCAACAAAAGTTTTCCCAATTAATCCATTCCCTCATTTTTTTACAAGCCTCAGTTCCACTGCCCAACCCCTCCGCTCCCAACACCCCCACCGGCCTGCTCTTTGGTTACAGTGAGGCTCCCATTATCAGTTTCATAGGAACAGGAGGAGGCCATTCAGCCCCTCAAGCCTGTTCCGTCATTCAATGGTAGAAACCTTCCCATCATGTGATAGAGACAGAAACCCTCACCACATTTAAACAGTACCTGGATGTGCACCTGAAGTGCTGTAACCCACAGGGCTACAGACCCAGAGCTGGAAAGTGGGATTAGGCTGGGTAGCTCTTGGTCGGCCGGCGCGGACACGATGGGCCGAATGGCCTCCTTCCGTGCGGTAAATTTCCCTGATTCTATGATTCACGGATAACACATGTGCCCTCCACTCATAAGAACATAAGAACATCAGAAATAGGAGCAGGAGTAGGCCATTTGACCCCTCGAGCCTGCTCCGCCAATAGGATCATGGCTGATCATCAACTCGACCTCCACTTCCCTGCACGCGATCCCCATATCCCTCGATTCCCTCCAATACTCACTGACTATTACACATTGCTGGCCCACAATTATAAACCTATCACAAGATAAAGGCAGTCACTTGTGCGGACAGGCACAAGGAATGGAACAGGAGGAGGTCATTCAGCCCCTCGAGCCTGTTCCACCAATGAGATGATGGTTTATCTGTACTTTAACGCCATTTCGGTCCCTGATCCATGTCCCCCAATACCATTGCCCAACAAGAATCTATAGGAACATAGAAAGTAGGTGCAGGAGTAGGCCATTCGGCCCCTCGAGCCTGCTCCACATAGACTCTGTCTTGAAAGCTCCAATTGGCGACAGAAGAAAGAATCTTTTTTACGCAGAGAGTGGTTAAGATCTGGAATGCACGGCCTGAAGGGGAGTTGGGTAAGTATCTGAAAGAAAGCAAATGTCAGGGCTACAAGGGCAAGGGAGTGGGACTAGCTGAGAGCAGAACCATTCGATGATCCTGTGAAGTGTTTCCTGATATCACGCCCTGAACGGCCGGCTCCAATTTTAAGGTTCTGGACCCTCACCCCACCGGACGGAATCGGTTCTCTCGATCCACCCCATCGAATCCTCCAATCGCCTCGTGAACCAATTGGGTCACTAATGTCCCTTAGGGAAGGAAACCTGCCGTCCTTACCCGGTCTGGCCTGTACGTGACTCCAGACCCACAGCAATGTGGTTGGCTCTTTACTGCCCTGTGAAATGGCCCAGCGAGACACTCTGTCGTACTGAACCATCACAACGCACCACACGGACTGCAGCGGTCCAAGGAGGTGGCTTACCTCCCCATTCTCGAGGGCCATTAGAGATGGGCCTTGCCAGTGAATGAACAAAAGCTCAAACACCTCAACAAGTACTGGTATTTATACAGCATTTTAATGTCCCAATACGCTTCACTGGAGCATTATAAAACAAACATTTGATACCAAGCCACATAAGGAGAATCTAGGGCAGGCAACCAAAAGCTTGGTCAGAGAGGGAGGTTTTAAGGAGCATCTTAAAGGAGGAGAGAGAGGTAGAGTGGTTTAGGGAGGGAGTTCCGAAGCTTAGGGCCCAGGCAACAGAAGCCATAGCCAGCGATGGTGGAGACCCCGGTCCTAGAATCCCCAACCAGCAGAAATAATGTCTCTGTATCTACCCCATCTGTTCACCTTGAAAACCTCCATCAGATCAACACTGAAACCTTCTAAATCCCACGGAATATAGCCCTAGTGTGTGTAATCTCTTCCCGTAACAAGCCTGGGAGTCGGGGTATCATTCTACGTTGCCCAGAACTGCTCACAGTGCTCCAGGTGTGGGCCCAGAACTGCTCACAGTGCTCCAGGTGTGGGCCCAGAACTGCTCACAGTGCTCCAGGTGTGGGCCCAGAACTGCTCACAGTGCTCCAGGGGTGGTCTAACCAGGGTTTGTACAGCTGCAGTATAACCTCTACCCCTGTATTCTAGTCCTCGAGATAGAAAGGCTAGCATCCCATTCGCCTTTGTGATTATTTTCTGTACGTGGCCATGATATTTTAATGATCGATGTACCTGAACCCTAAGTCTCTCTGCCCCCCCCTCCCTGCTGTTTCTAACCTTGCACCATTTAGAAAGTGCCCTGTTCGATCCTTTTTAGTTCCAAAGTGGGTGACCTATCAAGAAAGACTGGATCAACTGGGCTTGTATTCACTGGAGTTCAGAAGAATGAGAGGGGACCTCATAGAAACATTGAAAATTCTGACGGGTTTAGACAGGTTAGATGCAGGAAGATTGTTCCCAATGTTGGGGAAGTCCAGAACCAGGGGTCACAGTCTAAGGATAAGGGGTAAGCCATTTAGAACCGAGATGCGGAGAAACTTCTTCACCCAGAGAGTGGTGAACCTGTGGAATTCTCTACCACAGAAAGTTGTTGAGGCCAATTCACTAAATATATTCAAAAGGGAGTTAGATGAAGTCCTTACTATTCGGGGGATCAAGGGGTATGGCGAGAAAGCAGGAATGGGGTACTGAAGTTTGATGTTCAGCCATGAACTCATTGAATGGCGGTGCAGGCTAGAAGGGCCGAATGGCCTACTCCTGCACCTATTTTCTATGTTTCTATGACCTCACACTTGCCGACACTGAAACCCATTTGCCACAGGTTTGCCCATTCACTGAATCTGTCGCTACCCCGGTGTAACTTTATACTTCCATCTACACTGCCTGCAATGCCGCCTGTCTTTGTGTCATCGGAACATTCGGATATACGCCTTTCTATGTAAACATCTACGTTGTTAATAAATACAGTGAATAGTTGAGGCCCCGACACTGATCCCTGTGGGACATCACTAGTCACGTCCTGACAATTCGAGTCGCTGACCATTATCCCCACTCTCTGTCTCCGTCGCTCAACCAGTCTCCTAACCAGGTCAGGGATTTCCCACAATTCCATGGGCTTCCACCTTGGTTAACAGTCTCTCATGAGGGACTTTCTGGAAGTCCATATAAATAATATCCATAAACATTCCCCTGTCCACTACTTTAGTCACCTCTTCAAAACATTCAGTCAGGTTTGTCAGGCATGACCTGACTTTCACAAACCCATGCTGGCTCTCTCTGGCCAGCTGAAAATGTTCGATGTGTTCAGTCACCCTATCCTTCATTACAGACTCCAGCATTTTCCCCACGACAGACGTTAGGCTAACTGGTCTATCATTCCCTGGTTTCCCTCGCTCACCATTCTTAACTAGTGGAGTGACATGGGGAATTTTCCTATTGTGAGATATCTCGGGGGGTTGTGGGGCTGGAGGAGAAACAATTCATGGAATGGTTACAGCACAGAAGGTCATTCGGCCTGTCCAGCTCGTGCAGGCTCTCGACAAGATCACAAGAAGCCCAGGATCCTGTTAGCTTTTCGAACCGCTTTCTCACCCTGCCTGACCACCTTCAGTGATTTGTGTCCATATACCCCGGGGTCTCTCTGTCCCTGCACCCCCTTTAGGATTGCACCCTTTAGTTTATATTGTCTCTCCTCGTTCTTCCGACCAAAATGTATCACTTTGCACTTTTCTGCGTTAAATTCCATCTGCCCCGTGCCCGCCCATCCCACCAGCCTGTCTATAACCCCCTGAAGTCTATCACTACCCTCCTCACTGTTCACGATACTTCCAGGTTTTGTGTCATCTGCAGATTGTGAAATTGTGCCCTGTACACCCACATCCAGGTCATTAATATATATCAGGAAAGGCCGTGGTCCCAGTCCCGACCCCTGGGGAACACCACTGTATACCCTCCTCCTGTCCCAGAAACAATCATTCACCACGACTCTCTGTTTCCTGTCACTGAGCCAATCCCGTATCCACGCTGCCCCTGTCCCTGTTATTCCACGGGCTTCAACTTTGCTGAAAGCCTATTGTGTGGCACTTTATCAAACACCTTTTGGAAATCCATGTACACCACGTCAACCGTATCACCCTCATCAACCCTCTCTGTTACCTCAAAACACTCCATCAAGTTGGTTAAACATGATTTGCGTTTAACAAATCCACACTGACTTACTTTAATGAATCCACACTTGCCCAAGTGACTGTTAATGTTGTCTCGGATTATCGTCTCGAAAAGCTTCCCCAGTACCGAGGTTAAACTGTCGTTGCTGGGTTTATCTTGACACCCTTTTTTGAACACGGGTGTAACATTTGCAATTCCCCAGTGGCCTCTGGCACCACTCCTGTACCTGAGGAGGATTGCGAGATTATGGCCTGTACTTCTGTGATCACTTCCCTCAGTATCTGAGGTTGCATCCCATCCGGCCCTGGTGATTTACTGACTTTCAGTACAGCCAGCCTTTCTAGTACCTCCTCCTTATACATTCTTGTCCCATCCAGTACCTCCACTGCCTCCTCCTTCACGATGTCGATGGCAGCACCGTCCTTGGTGAAGACACATGCAAAGTCCTGAGTCAGTGCCTCAGCCGTACTCTCTGCCTCCACACATAGTCACCTTTTTGGTCCCTAATCAGCCCCGCCCCTCCGATTACTCCCCGGTTATTATTTATATGTCTATAGAAGACGCTTGGATTCCCTTTTATGTTGGCTGCCATTCTATTCTCACACTCCCTCTTTGCCCCTCTTATTTCCTGTTTCACTTCCCCTCTGCCCTTTCGATATTCAGCCTGGTTCTCAGATGTATACTCATAGCAACATAAAAAATAGGTGCAGGAGTAGACCATTCGGCCCTTCGAGCCTGCACCACCATTCAATAAGATCATGGCTGATCATTCCCTCAGTAACCCTTTCCTGCTTTCTCTCCATACCCCTTGATCCCTTTAGCCGTAAGGGCCATATCTAACTCCCTCTTGAATATATCCAATGAACTGGCCTCAACAACTCTCTGCAGTAGGGAATTCCACAGGTTAACATAGAAACATAGAAAATAGGTGCAGGAGCAGGCCATTCAGCCCTTCTAGCCTGCACCGCCATTCAATGAGTTCATGGCTGAACATGAAACTTCAGTACCCCCTTCCTGCTTTCTCGCCATAACCCTTGATCCCCCGAGTAGTAAGGACTTCATCTAACTCCCTTTTGAATATATTTAGTGAATTGGCCTCAACTACTTTCTGTGGTAGAGAATTCCACAGGTTCACCACTCTCTGGGTGAAGAAGTTTCTCCTCATCTCGGTCCTAAATGGCTTACCCCTTATCCTCAGACTGTGACCCCTGGTTCTGGACTTCCCCAACATTGGGAACATTCTTTCTGCATCTAACCTGTCTAAACCCGTCAGAATTTTAAACGTTTCTATGAGGTCCCCTCTCATTCTTCTGAACTCCAGTGAATACAAGCCCAATTGATCCAATCTTTCTTGATAGGTCAGTCCCGCCATCCCGGGAATCAGTCTGGTGAACCTTCGCTGCACTCCCTCAATAGCAAGAATGTCCTTCCTCAAGTTAGGAGACCAAAACTGTACACAATACTCCAGGTGTGGCCTCACCAAGGCCCTGTACAACTGTAGCAACACCTCCCTGCCCCTGTATTCAAATCCCCTCGCTATGAAGGCCAACATGCCATTTGCTTTCTTAACCGCCTGCTGTACCTGCATGCCAACCTTCAATGACTGATGTACCATGACACCCAGGTCTCGTTGCACCTTCCCTTTTCCTAATCTGTCACCATTCAGATAATAGTCTGTCTCTCTGTTTTTACCACCAAAGTGGATAACCTCACATTTATCCACATTATACTTCATCTGCCATGCATTTGCCCACTCACCTAACCTATCCAAGTCACTCTGCAGCCTAATAGCATCCTCCTCGCAGCTCACACTGCCACCCAACTTAGTATCATCCGCAAATTTGGAGATACTGCATTTAATCCCCTCGTCTAAATCATTAATGTACAATGTAAACAGCTGGGGCCCCAGCACAGAACCTTGCGGCACTCCACTAGTCACTGCCTGCCATTCTGAAAAGTACCCGTTTACTCCTACTCTTTGCTTCCTGTCTGACAACCAGTTCTCAATCCACGTCAGCACACTACCCCCAATCCCATGTGCTTTAACTTTGCACATTAATCTCTTGTGTGGGACCTTGTCGAAAGCCTTCTGAAAGTCCAAATATACCACATCAACTGGTTCTCCTTTGTCCACTTTACTGGAAACATCCTCAAAAAATTCCAGAAGATTTGTCAAGCATGATTTCCCTTTCACAAATCCATGCTGACTTCGACCTATCATGTCACCATTTTCCAGATGCACTGCTATGACACTCTCTGAGTGAAGAAATTTCTCCTCATCTCAGTCCTAAATGGCTTATCCCTTATCCAAAGACTGTGTCCCCTGGTTCTGGACTTCCCCAACATCGGGAACATTCTTCCTGCATCTAACCTGTCCAGTCCCGTCAGAATTTTATATGTTTCTATGAGATTCCCTCTCATTCTTCGAAACTCCAGTGAATAAAGGCCCAGTTGATCCAGTCTCTCCTCATATGACAGTCCAGCCATCCCTGGAATCAGTCTGGTGAACCTTCACTGCACTCCCTCAATAGCAAGAACGTCCTTCCTCAGATTAGGAGACCAAAACTGAACACAATATTCCAGGTGAGGCCTCACCAAGGCCCTGTACAACTGCAGTAAGACCTCCCTGCTCCTATACTCAAATCCCCTCGCTATGAAGGCCAACATACCATTTGTCTTCTTCACCGCCTGCTGTACCTGCATGCCAACTTTCAATGACTGATGTACCATGACACCCAGGTCTCGTTGCACCTCCCCTTTTCCTAATCTGTCACCATTCAGATAATACTCTGTCTTCACGTTTTTGCCACCAAAGTGGATAACCTCACATTTATCTACATTATACTGCATCTGCCATGCACTTGTGTTAGGAACACAACACCATGTGCTTTAATTTTACACACGAATCTCTTGTGTGGGACCTTGTCAAAAGCCTTTTGAAAGTCCAAATACACCACATCCACTGGTTCTCTCTTGTCCACTCTACTAGTTACATCCTCAAAAAATTCCAGAAGATTTGTCAAGCATGATTTCCCTTTCATAAATCCATGCTGACTTGGACCGATCCTGTCACTGCTTTCCAAATGCGCTGCTATTTCATCTTTAATAATTGATTCCAACATTTTCCCCACTACTGATGTCAGTCTAATCGGTCTATAATTACCCGCTTTCTCAAAAAGTGGTGTTACATTAGCTACCCTCCAGTCCATAGGAACTGATCCAGAGTCAATAGACTGTTGGAAAATGACCACCAATGCATCCACTATTTCTAGGGCCACTTCCCCAAGTACTCTGGGATGCAGACTATTAAGCCCTGGGGATTTATCGGCCTTCAATCCCATCAATTTGCCTAACACAATTTCCCGCCTAATAAGGGTTTCCTTCAGTTCCTCCTTCTCACTGGACCCTCGGTCCCCTCGTACTTCCGGAAGGTTATTTGTGTCTTCCTTCGTGAAGACAGAACCAAAGTATTTGTTCAATTGGTCTGCCATTTCTTTGTTCCCCATTATGAATTCACCTCAATCTGTCTACAGTAATCTTTTTCTCTTCACATATCTATAGAAGCTTTTGTTTCAGTTTTTATGTTGCCAGCCAGCTTCCTCTCGTACTCTATTTTCCCCCTCCTAATTAAACCCTTTGTCCTCCTCTGCTGTATTACAAATTTCTCCCAGTCCTCAGGTTTGCTGCTTTTTCTGGCCAATTTATATGCCTCTTCCTTGGATTTAACTCTATCCTTAATTTCCCTTGTTAGCCACGATTGAGCCACCTTCCCCATTTTATTTTTACTCCAGACAGGGATGTACAATTGTTGAAGTTCACCCATGTGATCTTTAAATGTTTGCCGTTGCCTATCCACCGTCAACCCTTTAAGTATCATTTGCCAGTCTATTCTAGCCAATTCACACCTCATACCATCGAAGTTACCTTTCCTTAAGTTCAGGACCTTCGTTTCCGAATTAACTGTGTCACTCTCCATCTTAATAAAGAAATCTACCATATTATGGTCACTCTTCCCCAAGGGGCCTCGCACAATAAGATTGTTAATTAGTCCTTTCTCATTACACATCACACAGTCTAGGATGGCCAGCTCTCTGGTTGGTTCCTCGACATATTGGTCTAGAAAACCATCCCGAATACACTCCAGGAAATCCTTCTCCACCGTATTGCTACCTCTACTCTACCTGCTGCCTGCTCACCATTTCTGATAGCCTTCCTGTTCAGTGTCATTTTAAAATTCTCATCCTCGTTTTCAAATCCCTCCATGGCCCTCGCCCCTCCCTATCTCTGTAATCTCCTCCAGCCCCACAAACCCCTCTCCCCCCCCACCCCGATGTCTTCACGCTGCTCCAATTCTGCCCTCCCGAGCATCCCCAATTTTAATCACTCCACCATTGGCGGCCAAGCTGTCAGATACCGAGGCCTTAAACTGTGGATTATCTTCCCTAAATCTCTCCGCCTCTCTCTCCTCCTTCAAGATGCTTCTTAAAAACCATCTCTTTGACCGTCATCGATGCGAACATCTCCTGATGTGGCTTGGTGCCTGTAATGTTTGCCCCGGTGAGCATGTTCACGGGTTTGTGGAGCTGTTGCACTGTGAGTGGCTTAGCCAGTCACATGATGTTCACAAGACTCAATAAAACCCCAGCCAGTTGGGTTCAGGGGATCCACGATGAGGTAGGTGGTTGTGAGCCACCTGCGATGTCTCCGCAAGATCCTACAAATCCCCTGGGAGGACAGACGCACCAACGTTAGCGTCCTCGACCAGGCCAACATCCCCAGCATTGAAGCACTGACCACATTGTCCACATGCCACACACGAGACTCCCAAAGCAAGCGCTCTACTCGGAACTCCTTCACGGCAAACGAGCCAAAGGTGGGCAGAGGAAACGTTACAAGGACACCCTCAAAGCCTCCCTGATAAAGTGCAACATCCCCACCGACACCTGGGAGTCCCTGGCCAAAGACCGCCCTAAGTGGAGGAAGTGCATCCGGGAGGGCGCTGAGCACCTCGAGTCTCATCGCCGAGAGCATGCAGAAACCAAGCGCAGGCAGCGGAAGGAGCGTGCGGCAAACCTGTCCCACCCTCCCCTTCCCTCAACCACTGTCTGTCCCACCTGTGACAGGGACTGTGGTTCTCGTATTGGACTGTTCAGTCACCTAAGGACTCATTCTAAGAGTGGAAGCAAGTCTTCCTCGATTCCGAGGGACTGCCGATGATGATGATGAGGGATGAAATGATAATGTGTAGTGTGATCGTTAAACCTTTGCTCATAAACCAACTCGTTATTATTACAATGTATTGCTATGAATTGTTAAGCAAAGAACTCATGAAGCAAATACATTCGTGTCAAACTTTGTTTGATAACGTTCCTGTGAAGTGCCTTGGTATGTTGTAGTGGCCCTTATAAATATTGCTACTCCTCCTCATTTCCAATTTCCCGGTCATAAGAACATCAGAAATAGGAGCAGGAGTCGGCCCCTCGAGCCTGCTCCGCCATTTAATACCATCATGGCTGATCCGATCATGGACTCAGCTCCACTTCCCCGCCCACTCCCCATAACCCCTTATCGCTCAAAAATCTGTCTATCTCCGCCTTAAATATATTCAATGTCCCAGCTACCACAGCTCTCTGAGGCAGCGAATTCCACAGATTTACAACCCTCTGAGAGAAGAAATTCCTTTCTAAAGATCTTATAGCCTGGACTATTTATTGCCCAACTTGTAGCTACATCTCTGTTGTGCTTCTAATTTGTGTGTTTTATTTATTATGCCACAGGAAACGGGTAGCGAGTTCTGCACGGTTTCAGAGCCCGCCCGTCCATAGGCCCCGATGCTGTTTGTCACATCGTTCATCAGCAGGTGAACAAACAGAGACTCAGAACCTTTCCATCTTCAGGCTCATTCCAAGGGTGCACTGGGCATCTCAGTCAATCTGCAGTGTGTGCTGCTCCGCAAAGTGTTTGTTTGATGCCTTGTTCCCCAGAATACCGATCGCCCCCGCTACAGTCCTACACACCTACAGCCCCCCCGTACAGTCCTACACACCTACAGCCCCCCCGTACAGTCCTACACACCTACAGCCCCCCCGTACAGTCCTACACACCTACAGCGCCCCCGTACAGTCCTACACACCTACAGCCCCCCTGTACAGTCCTACACACCTACAGCCCCCCTGTACAGTCCTACACACCTACAGCCCCCCCGTACAGTCATACACACCTACAGCCCCCCCGTACAGTCCTACACACTTACAGCCCCCCCGTACAGTCCTACACACCTACAGCCCCCCCGTACAGTCCTACACACCTACAGCGCCCCCGTACAGTCCTACACACCTACAGCCCCCCTGTACAGTCCTACACACCTACAGCCCCCCTGTACAGTCCTACACACCTACAGCCCCCCCGTACAGTCCTACACACCTACAGCCCCCGTGTACAGTCCTACACACCTACAGCCCCCCTGTACAGTCATACACACCTACAGCCCCCCCGTACAGTCCTACACAGCCAGAGCCCCCCCGTACAGTCCTACACACCTACAGCCCCCGCTACAGTCCTACACACCTACAGCCCCCCTGTACAGTCATACACACCTACAGCCCCCCCCCGTACAGTCCTACACACCTACAGCCCCCCTGTACAGTCCTACACACCTACAGCCCCCCCCCGTACAGTCCTACACACCTACAGCCCCCCTGTACAGTCATACACACCTACAGCCCCCCCGTACAGTCCTACACACCTACAGCCCCCCCGTACAGTCCTACACACCTACAGCCCCCGCTACAGTCCTACACACCTACAGCCCCCCTGTACAGTCATACACACCTACAGCCCCCCCGTACAGTCCTACACACCCAGAGCCCCCCCGTACAGTCCTACACACCTACAGCCCCCGCTACAGTCCTACACACCTACAGCCCCCGCTACAGTCCTACACACCTACAGCCCCCCCGTACAGTCATACACACCTACAGCCCCCCCGTACAGTCCTACACACCCAGAGCCCCCCCGTACAGTCCTACACACCTACAGCCCCCGCTACAGTCCTACACACCTACAGCCCCCGCTACAGTCCTACACACCTACAGCCCCCCTGTACAGTCATACACACCTACAGCCCCCCCGTACAGTCCTACACACCCAGAGCCCCCCCGTACAGTCCTACACACCTACAGCCCCCCCGTACAGTCCTACACACCTACAGCCCCCGCTACAGTCCTACACACCTACAGCCCCCCCGTACAGTCATACACACCTACAGCCCCCCCGTACAGCCCCACACACCTACCTCCCTCCGTACAGCCCCCCTGTACAGTCCTACACACCTACAGCCCCCCCGTACAGCCCCACACACCTACAGCCCCCCTGTACAGTCCTACACACCTACAGCCCCCCTGTAGTCCTACACACCTACAGCCCCCCCCGTACAGTCCTACACACCTACAGCCCCCCTGTACAGTCCTACACACCTACAGCCCCCCCCGTACAGTCCTACACACCTACAGCCCCCCTGTACAGTCCTACACACCTACAGCCCCCTCCGTACAGTCCTACACACCTACAGCCCCCCTGTACAGTCCTACACACCCAGAGCCCCCCCGTACAGCCCCACACACCTACCTCCCCCTGTACAGACCCACACACTCGAAGGCTTGGTGTTCCTGAAATGGACAGCTGATGATGATGCTGTGCCCAGATATTATCGCTCAATACCTGCTCTCTGACAGCTCTCCGTATGCACCTTGTTGCAGCAGCTACTGTGCCACCATTATTAGTGTCAGTCATCGGTGAGCAGGTTACATGCCCCACTTCCGACTCAGGAGGTCGGGGTTCAAATTCCATTCGAGACTTGAGCCCATAATCCAGGCCGACACTCCAGTGTCACAGAGGCAGTACTGAGGGAGTGCCGCACTGTCGGAGGGACAGTACTGAGGGAGTGCCGCACTGTCGGAGCGCCGCACTGTCGGAGGGGCAGTACTGAGGGAGTGCTGCACTGTCGGAGGGGCAGTACTGAGGGAGTGCTGCACTGTCGGAGGGGCAGTACTGAGGGAGCGCCGCACTGTCGGAGGGGCAGTACTGAGGGAGTGCTGCACTGTCGGAGGGGCAGTACTGAGGGAGTGCCGCACTGTCGGAGGGGCAGTACTGAGGGAGTGCTGCACTGTCGGAGGGGCAGTACTGAGGGAGTGCTGCACTGTCGGAGGGGCAGTACTGAGGGAGTGGCGCACTGTCGGAGGGACAGTACTGAGGGAGTGGCGCACTGTCGGAGGGGCAGTACTGAGGGAACGCCGCACTGTCGGAGGGGCAGTACTGAGGGAGTGCAGCACTGTCGGAGGGGCAGTACTGAGGGAGTGCCGCACTGTCGGAGGATCAGTACTGAGGGAGTGCCGCACTGTCGGAGGGGCAGTACTGAGGGAGTGCCGCACTGTCGGAGGGGCAGTACTGAGGGAGTGCCGCACTGTCGGAGGGGCAGTACTGAGGGAGTGCCGCACTGTCGGAGGGGCAGTACTGAGGGAGTGCCGCACTGTCGGAGGGGCAGTACTGAGGGAGCGCCGCACTGTCGGAGGGGCAGTACTGAGGGAGTACCGCACTGTCGGAGGAGCAGTCTTTGAGTTGATGTGTTAAACCGAAGTCCCGTCTGTATACTGCACACAGCACCATGTCCTGGCCATTGATCGCTGTGATGTGACTCACGAAGCTGTACATCATCACTGTGTCAGCTAACTATCGGATGGTCCACGGTGAGCTGGATGGACTGTGAGCTATTTTGTCATAACTATCGTTTCTTAACCAAAATTACCAAATGGTGTTTAAACATCTTATTGCGTTCTGCTGTGTGAAAATTGTTGTGTTTGCAGCGTACCATCAGGACACAGTCCCAAACCCACAGCACACAGAGAGAGGGGGGGGGGGGGAAAGAGAGGGGAGGGGAGGGGAGGGGAGAGGGGGAGGGGGAGGGGGGGGGAAAGAGAGGGGAAGGGGGGGGAAAGAGAGGGGAGGGGGAGAAGAGAGGGGAAGGGGGGGAAGAGAGGGGAAGGGGGGGAAGAGAGGGGAAGGGGGGGAAGAGAGGGGAAGGGGGGGAAGAGAGGGGAGGGGGAGAAGAGAGGGGAGGGGGGGGAAGAGAGGGGAGGGGGAGAAGAGAGGGGAGGGGGAGAAGAGAGGGGAGGGGGAGAAGAGAGGGGAGGGGGAGAAGAGAGGGGAAGGGGGGGAAGAGAGGGGAAGGGGGGGAAGAGAGGGGAAGGGGGAGAAGAGAGGGGAAGGGGGGGAAGAGAGGGGAAGGGGGGGGAAGAGAGGGGAAGGGGGGAAGAGAGGGGAAGGGGGGAAGAGAGGGGAAGGGGGGGGAAGAGAGGGGAAGGGGGGGGAAGAGAGGGGAAGGGGGGGGAAAGGGGGGAAGGGAGGGGAAAGGGGGGAAGAGAGGGGAAGGGGGGAAGAGAGGGGAAGGGGGGGAAGAGAGGGGAAGGGGGGGAAGAGAGGGGAAGGGGGGGAAGAGAGGGGAAGGGGGGGGAAGAGAGGGGAAGGGAGGGGAAAGGGGGGAAGAGAGGGGAAGGGGGGAAGAGAGGGGAAGGGGGGAAGGGGGGGAAGAGAGGGGAAGGGGGGGAAAGAGAGGGGAAGGGGGGGAAAGAGAGGGGAAGGGGGGGGAAAGAGAGGGGAAGGGGGGGGGAAAGAGAGGGGAAGGGGGGGGAAAGAGAGGGGAAGGGGGGGGAAAGAGAGGGGAAGGGGGGGGAAAGAGAGGGGAAGGGGGGGGAAAGAGAGGGGAAGGGGGGGGAAAGAGAGGGGAAGGGGGGGGAAAGAGAGGGGAAGGGGGGGGAAAGAGAGGGGAAGGGGGGGGGGAAAGAGAGGGGAAGGGGGGGGGGAAAGAGAGGGGAAGGGTGGGGGAAAGAGAGGGGAAGGGGGGGGGAAAGAGAGGGGAAGGGGGGGGGGAAGAGAGGGGAAGGGGGGGGGGGAAGAGAGGGGAAGGGGGGGGGGGAAGAGAGGGGAAGGGGGGGGGGAAAGAGAGGGGAAGGGGGGGGGAAAGAGAGGGGGGAAAGGAGGGGAAGGGGGGGGAAAGAGAGGGGAAGGGGGGGGAAAGAGAGGGGAAGGGGGGGCAAGAGAGGGGAAGGGGGGGCAAAGAGAGGGGAAGGGGGGGAAAGAGAGGGGAAGGGGGGGGGAAAGAGAGGGGAAGGGGGGGGAAGAGAAGGGAAGGGGGGGGAAAAGAGAGGGGAAGGGGGGAAAAGAGAGGGGAAGGGGGGGGGAAAAGAGAGGGGAAGGGGGGGAAAGAGAGGGGAAGGGGGGTGAAAGAGAGGGGAAGGGGGGTGAAAGAGGGGAAGGGGGGAGAGGGGAAGGGGAGAGGGGAAGGGGGGGAGGGGAAGGGGGGGAGGGGAAGGGGGGGAGGGGAGAGGGGAGGGAGGGAGGGGAGGGGGGAAGGAGGGAGGAGAGAGGGGAGGGAGGGAGGGGAGAGGGGAGGGAGGGAGGGGAGAGGGGAGGGAGGGAGGGGAGGGGAGGGAGGGGAGAGGGGAAGGAGGGGGAAGAGAGGGGAGGAGAGGAGGGGCGGGAAGAGGGGATGGGGGGGGCGGGGGGAGAGGATGGGGGGGGGCGGGGGGAGAGGATGGGGGGGGCGGGGGGAGAGGATGGGGGGGGCGGGGGGAGAGGATGGGGCGGAAGAGGGGATGGGGGGGGCAGGGGGAGGGGATGGGGGGGTGGGGGGAGAGGATGGGGGGGCGGGGGGAGAGAATGGGGGGGGCGGGGGGAGAGGAGGGGCGGAAGAGGGGATGGGGGGGGGCGGGGGAGGGGATGGGGGGGGCGGGGGGGAGAGGGGGGGGCGGGGGGAGAGGATGGGGGGGGCGGGGGGAGAGGATGGGGGGGGCGGGGGGAGAGGATGGGGGGGCGGGGGGAGAGGATGGGGGGGCGGGGGGAGAGGATGGGGGGGCGGGGGAGAGGATGGGGGGGCGGGGGGAGAGGATGGGGGGGCGGGGGGAGAGGATGGGGGGGGCGGGGCGAGAGGAGGGGCGGAAGAGGGGATGGGGGGGGGCGGGGGGAGAGGGGGGGGGGCGGGGGGAGAGGATGGGGGGGGCGGGGGTAGGGGATGGGGGGGGGGGCGGGGGGAGGGGATGGGGGGGCGGGGGGAGAGGATGGGGGGGGTGGGGGGAGAGGGGGGGGGGCGGGGGGAGAGGATGGGGGGGGCGGGGGTAGGGGATGGGGGGGGTGGGGGGAGAGGAGGGGGGGGGCGGGGGTAGGGGATGGGGGGGGGGGGCGGGGGGAGGGGATGGGGGGGCGGGGGGAG